>NW_027197525.1:0-59794 GCF_038502225.1 Cherax quadricarinatus
ATATATATATATATATATATATATATATATATATATATATATATATATATATATATATATATATATATATATATATATATATATATATATATATAGGTACATCCTTGTATCACCAGGAAAGGGCCCGCCCCTTAGCCCCCAAAGCAGCCTGAGTTCTTCGTGGCATTGATTCAACAAGTTGCCGGAAACATTCCTTATGGATTCTGTCCATGTTGACATTGTGGAAAATTGCATTTATCTGAATGTATCATTATATACATAACAGTAAATGAAAAGATAATTATTATTTATCAGTTAGACATGTAGGAATTTGGGACATCTAGGTGGCAAAAAATGTCCCCCTTCGATACCTACCACTGTCATATCCACAAGTTGCTCTGGACCTATTAATTACCAATGAAATATGTATAACCAAGAATACTGGTAAATATATAAATTTTGTGTACTGTACATTAAAAATAATAAAAAAATGGTTATATATATTCACAATTACATAACAGAAGGAAAATATATCTTAATATCACTCACCAATTTGATTGGAGATTAATGTGTCATGTACAGGACCCCCCCTTTTGCCTACATTTATGAAAATTTTACTGGCCAGAAATTAAACATAAATTAGACAGCTTATCTGAGGTTCCTGGAGTTGTCCTGTCCTGTCTCCTGATATCTCAAGTTATGCAGGAATGCACATCCAACAATCTCGCGTCCTATTTGAGAGGTGCCAGCCCAATTTTAACCTCTATAGCACGAAAATTCCTTCCCATTACACTAACGTTGTATCCAATTCAAATTAACAATGGCGACTGACCCTTCTCCCCATGTTCAGTTTCTCATTTTCTATGACATAAATGTTATTAAATACAGTATGGCCATCTATATACATATAAATACTGAATTTCTGGAAAATATATACAGTGTTTTCCACAGACATGATAACATCACACTTGCTGTAGATTTGTCGGTTGTACATTCATGTTGTGAATCTCCCATTCCAACACATCCCAAAAGTTTACGACAGTCATGACCTTATAATCTGCATGTCGCAGAAGAAACTGTGATTTGTCAGATTCGGCGACGTTTTTCTAATCTTCATCTGTCCAATTTTGGTGAGTCGGTGCGCATTGTAGCCTCAGTTTCCTGTTCTTAGGTGGAGAAAGTGGAACCCAGTAGACTCATGCTGATAGACTCGGCTTCAGCATTATTATTATTAGTAGTAGAAATAGTAGTATAAGATATATTAACTATTAAATTTTTCTGTGTACAGAAAAAAGAAGGTTGTATTTTCGGAGGACACATGACTGTTAGTTCGTTACTGCAGATCATGAATTTGTTAAAGAGAAGGTTGTCTTTCAAAGGTGGTGTAGAGCAGAGCGAGTTGAAACCTTTGAAGGGGTTGTCACAAATATTCTTAATGGAATAGTTTTGCATTTGTCTTCCTCCATCTATCCAAGAGTACATGATAGACAAATTTCATGGAGATATTTTGGATAAGAATATCGTTGTTGATAAAGGTTCCTGCAAGAGTAAGGGCAAATTAAGTACTATTTCCTCTCAAAAGAAAAGCTTTCGGAATTCGTTACCACAGAATCGATCCCAGCCATCTTCCTCTTACCCAGCTAACAGTCCGACCTAGTCCAAACCCGTCTATGAACTGAAATATGGAAATGGAAAAGGAGAAAAAAAACATTTTATTGTTTGTATTGTAAGTAAAGTGGTGTCACACATAAGACCGTTGCTTCAAATTACAAAGACGGAATGGACAAGATAGAATGGCTATGACAACTGTGGTTACTCACCCGTCTGACGTCTGACTAAAGGTATCCATCATGATGTACACAAAAGTATACTCACCTTCGGTAATCTTCTGCGAAACCTTGGTAACACAGAGATCACAGTAAGGGTACAGTTATTTTATGGATCCTTCTGATGAGTAAGACTGGTTTCTAAAACCACAACACTACAATAATTAATATAAGGAAACAGCGTCACAACCACAGTTAAATTCTTCACCTCAGAATATTTCTGAGCACAGATGATTACCAGGGTGTAAACTGCCTGGGGAAACAGTGCAGTCGGGTGTGATGCACTTTTGCTCCCTAGGGAAGGATGGACTGGACTCTCTAGGAAATTGTTTGTTTTCATGACATAGATGTATGTTTAACTTTAATACAGGATACATCAGTGCCTGTGTCATAGAAAACATATATGAAAATGGACGTCCTCTGAGAAGCACGTGAATGGCATATTGCTAGAATACCTCTTTACGAAACCTACATATATTCTAAATTGGATATATAACAGTAGGAATTTCAGGGAAGTTTCCCATGAAATATGTTCTTCCTTTAGGAAATGACGTCACTGGAGCATCTAGTATTCCTAAGTAACTCTTGGTGATAAATAATTCCACTGAAGAGAATTACGTCCTGGAAGCACAAAACTAATTCTATTGCCCTTGCACGGGTGACCACACTCATGCAAGGTCAAGGACACAGAATGCGGTCTTGCCACTTTCTCCTGTTGTAAACACTGACGACTTAGGACAACATGTAGTTCAGTCATTTTAAATACTTTGTCCAGCAGCTACGATGAACGTAGGTAATGGGACGCCTGGTTAGAATACAAGTGTTACCACACAGTGAAGATGATATTTTTAAAGAGCATTTCATCGATCGCACTCTGGAGAGAAATAGGGATGATAGTCTCTGAGGAACAAGTTAAGGCTTCAGATTATCGTTATTACTACAGTAATAGTATCTTACTGGATAAGTTTACTCTTCGGTCTTCTACAAATGAGAGGACTGGTGGCCTGGTGGTGGCCTGGTGGCTAAAGCTCCTGCTTCACACACGGAGGGCCCGGGTTCGATTCCCGGCGGGTGGAAACATTCGACACGTTTCCTTACACCTGTTGTCCTGTTCACCTAGCAGCAAATAGGTACCTGGGTGTTAGTCGACTGGTGTGGGTCGCATCCTGGGGGACAAGATTAAGGACCCCAATGGAAATAAGTTAGACAGTCCTCGATGATGCACTGACTTTCTTGGGTTATCCTGGGTGGCTAACCCTCCGGGGTTAAAAATCCGAACGAAATCTTATCTTATCTTATCTTATCTGACTTTGACTGAGTCCTTTCGTACGCAAGCTATGGACTTTTCTCATAAAAGTCTTCTCGATGGACATCTTAGTGTGAAACAGACTGTGGGCATATTCGCGAAGAATTTCATATAGTCCAAGATGAAAAAGTCAGTATGTTAGGAATTGTCAAACGTGTTAATTAATTGGCAAATTAAATAATTCTCCAAGACCGGCCTCTCTTGTGCCCATTCCTGCTTCAGTAGAACCCTTCTTACAACTCGTTATTGACTGTGTTACTTCAGTTACGAGAATGAAGCTTGGTAACCAATATTTACTCACAATAATGGACTGCTCGACCTGTTATCCTGATGGCATTCATATAAGGCAGATTAATTCTCATTCCATTGATCAGATCCTGATACGTTTCTTCTCCCAAGTTGGATTTCCTTGGGAGATTCAGTCCGATCAAGATTCTGATTTCACGTCCAAGGTATTTGGGAGGCTTTGTTACACTCTGCAATTAACACTGCTTATATGCAGTGTTAAGGCGCCTTGTAGCATTCCTCCGGTTATTTAAATGTATGATGCGAGTTTTCTCTATCAGATATTAAAAAGACTGTAATGAAAGATTATTCTTATTACTGTTCGTTATTAGAGAGAGTGAACAAAAAATTCTTGGCAGTAATTATTTTGAGCTTCTATACGGTTTGGTTAAGTAAATAGGCCAATAAAGTCAGTACAACTCTTGCTTTGATGCAACAACAGCTTATGGTTGCTGGTGAATTAGCCGCAAGAATTTATTAAAAAGCAATATGATAAAAATGCTGTACCAAGATCATTCACTGCTGGAGATAAAGTAATGGCACACAGGTTTGTACCTGGACAAGCTTTACAAGCCATATTTGTCTCTTCACAAATTCTAAACATGCTTTATAAGCCATATTTGTCTCTTCACAAATTCTAAACATTCTTTATAAGCCATATTTGTCTCTTCACAAATTCGTTAGAATTTGTGAAGAGAGAAATGATATGAACTACTTATTTCGGGCTCCTGAGAAGAGATGATCAAAACACTTACACCACAACAATTAGGTCAAAGCGCATCATGGTGATTCCCTTCCGACGACCTCAGTCCTACCTTAGCAAACTGAAGATTAGAGTGAACTTCCAGGTTTTAAAAAGAGAACAGAGGCGGCTCTAGATCACCTTTGTACATCAGAGTCTAAACAAATATTCAGAAAATTTGTCAGCTGATGAGGCAACTGAAATTAAATCTCTGACCCTGGAGTTTATGTGTCCCTTCAGAGACGTTCCTCAGCAATGTACATTATGGTAACAATATTAATGCTCAAGGTGCTGTCCCTTTCAAGCAAACTCTATGCACAATGAGTCCTGGTAAACAAAAGTTTTTACAAGATGAGTTAAACTTTTCATTGGAACATGGGTTTTGCCATGCATAATAATACCTAAACCTGGTGGGTAAAAATGTATATTGACTACCGTAAAATAAATGTTCTAACTCTACCTGATGGTTACCTTCTACCTCGAACAAATGACATTATGGATCGAGTCTCAGACACCACTTACGCTAGACTTTTGGACCGTCTTTGTGGGCACGACCAAGTATTTTATCAAGATGATGGAATGAATACATCGACTACTGACTGAGAGAACTGATAACTTCAAACTCCTTCTCATCTTCTTTCGTTATTTTCTGTATTTGACTGAAGAAGCCAGTGACTCATTGATCATCTTGCCAGTTTTATAAACCATTGATAAAAATTTTAAATAGTCTGAAATATGTGATAAATGGTTTTGAGTCTGTAATATTGCATTGGTGTCTCTATACATTCCAGTAAATATACCATTTTAATGTTCAAATATATTAAAGAGTCACGCTTTGACGAAAGTGCGTTTAAAAAATATTTTTGATGACAGCTGGTCCTGATACCTGCTAATACTCTGGAAAAGAAAATTTTCTCTGGATGTTACCTATCACTGACAGAACATTATTTTTGCAGGTGGATCGAGCGAGCGTGTGTCTGATTTCCAGAGGATAGACTTGCCCACAAATCTGGGAATCATCTCTGGCAGGCAGGAGTTCACGCAGAGCCCTAACAGTCGACCATTTTATGCCTTCAGGTAGGCAATTATGTTCATCCATTTATCTCGAATGTGGTACATTGTTTCTTAATGCTGTATTGTGGTTGACACTGAGTTGTTTGCAGTGTAGATAACAACGACTTCAAGTTTTAAACCGAGGACAAGTAGATAAATGTTAACAGATTATTTGTCTTCATTTCTCAGCTTTTTAAGAATATAAGAACATAAGAAAGAAAGAACACTGCAACAGGCCTACTGGCCCATGCGAGGCAGGTCCAATTCACCCACCAGCCTTATGGTAGTCAGGTCAGGTCCCATTCACTAAGGAAGGAGAACGACAACTGATCTAGTAGCTCCACTCATCCACAACCAAACCAGTGCTTCCCTACATCCTTCCTGAATCTGAATTTTTCCAATTTAAAACCATTGCTGCGAGTCCTCTCTATGCTAGATATTTTCAGCACGCTATTTGCATTCTCTTTATTAATTCCTGTTTTCCATTTATACACCTTAGTCATATCCCACCTAATTCTACGCATTTCTAGAGAGTGCAGATTCAGGTCCCTCAGTCTATCCTTATAGGGAAGATTTCTGATACATGATATCAACTTTGTCATCCTCCTTTGTAGTATATATATATATATATATATATATGGTTTCTTTTTCTGTCTCAAACACGCTAAGATAACAGGGATATCTTGCTACTCCTACTTACACTTTGGTCACACTTCACAGACACGCACATGCATATATATATATACATACATCTAGGTTTTTCTCCTTTTTCTAAATAGCTCTTGTTCTTTTTTATTTCTTCTATTGTCCATGGGGAAGTGGAAAAGAATCTTTCCTCCGTAAGCCATGCGTGTCGTATGAGGCGACTAAAATGCCGGGAGCAATGGGCTAGTAACCCCTTCTCCTGTATACAATTACTAAAAAAGAGAAGAAGAAAAACTTTATAAAACTGGGTTGCTTAAATGTGCGTGGATGTAGTGCGGATGACAAGAAACAGATGATTGCTGATGTTATGAATGAAAAGAAGTTGGATGTCCTGGCCCTAAGCGAAACAAAGCTGAAGGGGGTAGGAGAGTTTCAGTGGGGGGAAATAAATGGGATTAAATCTGGAGTATCTGAGAGAGTTAGAGCAAAGGAAGGGGTAGCAGTAATGTTAAATGATCAGTTATGGAAGGAGAAAAGAGAATATGAATGTGTAAATTCAAGAATTATGTGGATTAAAGTAAAGGTTGGATGCGAGAAGTGGGTCATAATAAGCGTGTATGCACCTGGAGAAGAGAGGAATGCAGAGGAGAGAGAGAGATTTTGGGAGATGTTAAGTGAATGTATAGGAGCCTTTGAACCAAGTGAGAGAGTAATTGTGGTAGGGGACTTGAATGCTAAAGTAGGAGAAACTTTTAGAGAGGGTGTGGTAGGTAAGTTTGGGGTGCCAGGTGTAAATGATAATGGGAGCCCTTTGATTGAACTTTGTATAGAAAGGGGTTTAGTTATAGGTAATACATATTTTAAGAAAAAGAGGATAAATAAGTATACACGATATGATGTAGGGCGAAATGACAGTAGTTTGTTGGATTATGTATTGGTAGATAAAAGACTGTTGAGTAGACTTCAGGATGTACATGTTTATAGAGGGGCCACAGATATATCAGATCACTTTCTAGTTGTAGCTACACTGAGAGTAAAAGGTAGATGGGATACAAGGAGAATAGAAGCATCAGGGAAGAGAGAGGTGAAGGTTTATAAACTAAAAGAGGAGGCAGTTAGGGTAAGATATAAACAGCTATTGGAGGATAGATGGGCTAATGAGAGCATAGGCAATGGGGTCGAAGAGGTATGGGGTAGGTTTAAAAATGTAGTGTTAGAGTGTTCAGCAGAAGTTTGTGGTTACAGGAAAGTGGGTGCAGGAGGGAAGAGGAGCGATTGGTGGAATGATGATGTAAAGAGAGTAGTAAGGGAGAAAAAGTTAGCATATGAGAAGTTTTTACAAAGTAGAAGTGATGCAAGGAGGGAAGAGTATATGGAGAAAAAGAGAGAGGTTAAGAGAGTGGTGAAGCAATGTAAAAAGAGAGCAAATGAGAGAGTGGGTGAGATGTTATCAACAAATTTTGTTGAAAATAAGAAAAAGTTTTGGAGTGAGATTAACAAGTTAAGAAAGCCTAGAGAACAAATTGATTTGTCAGTTAAAAATAGGAGAGGAGAGTTATTAAATGGAGAGTTAGAGGTATTGGGAAGATGGAAGGAATATTTTGAGGAATTGTTAAATGTTGATGAAGATAGGGAAGCTGTGATTTCGTGTATAGGGCAAGGAGGAATAACATCTTGTAGGAGTGAGGAAGAGCCAGTTGTGAGTGTGGGGGAAGTTCGTGAGGCAGTAGGTAAAATGAAAGGGGGTAAGGCAGCCGGGATTGATGGGATAAAGATAGAAATGTTAAAAGCAGGTGGGGATATAGTTTTGGAGTGGTTGGTGCAATTATTTAATAAATGTATGGAAGAGGGTAAGGTACCTAGGGATTGGCAGAGAGCATGCATAGTTCCTTTGTATAAAGGCAAAGGGGATAAAAGAGAGTGCAAAAATTATAGGGGGATAAGTCTGTTGAGTGTACCTGGTAAAGTGTATGGTAGAGTTATAATTGAAAGAATTAAGAGTAAGACGGAGAATAGGATAGCAGATGAACAAGGAGGCTTTAGGAAAGGTAGGGGGTGTGTGGACCAGGTGTTTACAGTGAAACATATAAGTGAACAGTATTTAGATAAGGCTAAAGAGGTCTTTGTGGCATTTATGGATTTGGAAAAGGCGTATGACAGGGTGGATAGGGGGGCAATGTGGCAGATGTTGCAAGTGTATGGTGTAGGAGGTAGGTTACTGAAAGCAGTGAAGAGTTTTTACGAGGATAGTGAGGCTCAAGTTAGAGTATGTAGGAAAGAGGGAAATTTTTTCCCAGTAAAAGTAGGCCTTAGACAAGGATGTGTGATGTCACCGTGGTTGTTTAATATATTTATAGATGGGGTTGTAAGAGAAGTAAATGCGAGGGTCTTGGCAAGAGGCGTGGAGTTAAAAGATAAAGAATCACACACAAAGTGGGAGTTGTCACAGCTGCTCTTTGCTGATGACACTGTGCTCTTGGGAGATTCTGAAGAGAAGTTGCAGAGATTGGTGGATGAATTTGGTAGGGTGTGCAAAAGAAGAAAATTAAAGGTGAATACAGGAAAGAGTAAGGTTATGAGGATAACAAAAAGATTAGGTGATGAAAGATTGAATATCAGATTGGAGGGAGAGAGTATGGAGGAGGTGAACGTATTCAGATATTTGGGAGTGGACGTGTCAGCGGATGGGTCTATGAAAGATGAGGTGAATCATAGAATTGATGAGGGAAAAAGAGTGAGTGGTGCACTTAGGAGTCTGTGGAGACAAAGAACTTTGTCCTTGGAGGCAAAGAGGGGAATGTATGAGAGTATAGTTTTACCAACGCTCTTATATGGGTGTGAAGCGTGGGTGATGAATGTTGCAGCGAGGAGAAGGCTGGAGGCAGTGGAGATGTCATGTCTGAGGGCAATGTGTGGTGTGAATATAATGCAGAGAATTCGTAGTTTGGAAGTTAGGAGGAGGTGCGGGATTACCAAAACTGTTGTCCAGAGGGCTGAGGAAGGGTTGTTGAGGTGGTTCGGACATGTAGAGAGAATGGAGCGAAACAGAATGACTTCAAGAGTGTATCAGTCTGTAGTGGAAGGAAGGCGGGGTAGGGGTCGGCCTAGGAAGGGTTGGAGGGAGGGGGTAAAGGAGGTTTTGTGTGCGAGGGGCTTGGACTTCCAGCAGGCATGCGTGAGCGTGTTTGATAGGAGTGAATGGAGACAAATGGTTTTTAATACTTGACGTGCTGTTGGAGTGTGAGCAAAGTAACATTTATGAAGGGATTCAGGGAAACCGGCAGGCCGGACTTGAGTTCTGGAGATGGGAAGTACAGTGCCTGCACTCTGAAGGAGGGGTGTTAATGTTGCAGTTTAAAAACTGTAGTGTAAAGCACCCTTCTGGCAAGACAGTGATGGAGTGAATGATGGTGAAAGTTTTTCTTTTTCGGGCCACCCTGCCTTGGTGGGAATCGGCCGGTGTGATAATAAAAAAAAAAAAAAAAAAAATATATATTATATATATATATATTATATATATATAAATATATATATATATATATATAAATATATATATATATATATATATATAAATATATAAATATATATATATATATATATATATATATATATATATATATATATATATATATATATTTTTTTTTTTTATTATCACACTGGCCGATTCCCACCAAGGCAGGGTGGCCCGAAAAAGAAAAACTTTCACCATCATTCACTCCATCACTGTCTTGCCAGAAGGGTGCTTTACACTACAGTTTTTAAACTGCAACATTAACACCCCTCCTTCAGAGTGCAGGCACTGTACTTCCCATCTCCAGGACTCAAGTCCGGCCTGCCGGTTTCCCTGAATCCCTTCATAAATGTTACTTTGCTCACACTCCAACAGCACGTCAAGTATTAAAAACCATTTGTCTCCATTCACTCCTATCAAACACGCTCACGCATGCCTGCTGGAAGTCCAAGCCCCTCGCACACAAAACCTCCTTTACCCCCTCCCTCCAACCCTTCCTAGGCCGACCCCTACCCCGCCTTCCTTCCACTACAGACTGATACACTCTTGAAGTCATTCTGTTTCGCTCCATTCTCTCTACATGTCCGAACCACCTCAACAACCCTTCCTCAGCCCTCTGGACAACAGTTTTGGTAATCCCGCACCTCCTCCTAACTTCCAAACTACGAATTCTCTGCATTATATTCACACCACACATTGCCCTCAGACATGACATCTCCACTGCCTCCAGCCTTCTCCTCGCTGCAACATTCATCACCCACGCTTCACACCCATATAAGAGCGTTGGTAAAACTATACTCTCATACATTCCCCTCTTTGCCTCCAAGGACAAAGTTCTTTGTCTCCACAGACTCCTAAGTGCACCACTCACTCTTTTTCCCTCATCAATTCTATGATTCACCTCATCTTTCATAGACCCATCCGCTGACACGTCCACTCCCAAATATCTGAATACGTTCACCTCCTCCATACTCTCTCCCTCCAATCTGATATTCAATCTTTCATCACCTAATCTTTTTGTTATCCTCATAACCTTACTCTTTCCTGTATTCACCTTTAATTTTCTTCTTTTGCACACCCTACCAAATTCATCCACCAATCTCTGCAACTTCTCTTCAGAATCTCCCAAGAGCACAGTGTCATCAGCAAAGAGCAGCTGTGACAACTCCCACTTTGTGTGTGATTCTTTATCTTTTAACTCCACGCCTCTTGCCAAGACCCTCGCATTTACTTCTCTTACAACCCCATCTATAAATATATTAAACAACCACGGTGACATCACACATCCTTGTCTAAGGCCTACTTTTACTGGGAAAAAATTTCCCTCTTTCCTACATACTCTAACTTGAGCCTCACTATCCTCGTAAAAACTCTTCACTGCTTTCAGTAACCTACCTCCTACACCATACACTTGCAACATCTGCCACATTGCCCCCCTATCCACCCTGTCATACGCCTTTTCCAAATCCATAAATGCCACAAAGACCTCTTTAGCCTTATCTAAATACTGTTCACTTATATGTTTCACTGTAAACACCTGGTCCACACACCCCCTACCTTTCCTAAAGCCTCCTTGTTCATCTGCTATCCTATTCTCCGTCTTACTCTTAATTCTTTCAATTATAACTCTACCATACACTTTACCAGGTATACTCAACAGACTTATCCCCCTATAATTTTTGCACTCTCTTTTATCCCCTTTGCCTTTATACAAAGGAACTATGCATGCTCTCTGCCAATCCCTAGGTACCTTACCCTCTTCCATACATTTATTAAATAATTGCACCAACCACTCCAAAACTATATCCCCACCTGCTTTTAACATTTCTATCTTTATCCCATCAATCCCGGCTGCCTTACCCCCTTTCATTTTACCTACTGCCTCACGAACTTCCCCCACACTCACAACTGGCTCTTCCTCACTCCTACAAGATGTTATTCCTCCTTGCCCTATACACGAAATCACAGCTTCCCTATCTTCATCAACATTTAACAATTCCATATATATATATATATATATATATATATATATATATATATATATATATATATATATATATATATATATATATATATATATATATATATAGGATGGGGTCCACCTCTGGTGTAAATTGTGGGACCCATAGCCTCGGAGAAGTGGATAAAAAGGCTTCAAGGAAGAATATTTGGATTTCTTCCTGAAGCCGTTTGAATATTCCACTTCCCCTACCACCCCATCTTTTAATACTATTTTTTTTTTACCAATAGGAATATTTTATTACATAATATGGTACAGAAGATTTAAGAGATACATTGTTGATATAAAGGTGGCATATACGGTACATGTTGTTACGTGTGTATCACCGATTATAAGGCGAAAATCTCATCCAGCTCCTCAGAGCTGGGGCGTGTGCCCAAAATGCAGCAGGCATTACCCCTTTGAACAGCCGCACTGAGCCGCTGGAACAGAAAACTAGCTGCCCTGGGATCCCTAGTTACCCTGATGAGTCTTTTTCCCAGCTCCTTAAGGAAATTAGATGCACTCTTTCCCCATGAGCCAAGGGTCTCTGAGCCTATGGGAACAAACATATAATGATGGGCAAGTTCTCCATATTTTCTAGACTTTTGGGACTCCCTGAAGCTGGCAGCTGCCCCTCCTTCCTCCCTGGTGTATTGGAGATAGGTATCAGCCAAGGTAGATGCACATGTATAGTCCCACACCACCTGCTTCCCATCTGTCCAGGCTTGAAGGGTGATACCATCTGGACGCTTCTGGCTGCCATCAGATCTGCATAGTTGGGGTGGCTCCCTTACTGCTGGGCATCCAGCTGTTGTGAGGCTCCTCTTGATAATGTTATTAACCTCCTCATGTCTTGCAATCTTTCCCTCGGATTTACGGCACACAAGACCATGGTACCCGAATCGGTCTGCTGCTTCACTGCCACAAATACACCTGTGTTCGGCGAGAATAGGGGCGGCAAGTCGAAGGGCAACACCGATGCGGATGGTCTGTGGGTCGAGGCGTGTGCCAAGGCTGGAGTTGGGAACAGCCAACAGAAAGTCCCCAGCATGAGGGGCTCTCACTGCCAGGAGGCGGGCTCTATCCTTCCCTGACACACTCTGAAGCATTGTTGAGGCTATATTTTCCACTATTGGACCATCCCAGTGCGATTGTTTGTAGTTGTTGGGGGGAGCAGGTCTGGTTTCTGAGCCCGTTAGATTATCCCAGATCATTGCTCCGTCAATGAATTTTTGGTCCTGGACTCCAATCTTGTCCCTAAGATGTTCAGGGAGAATCGCTGCTACAAGCTCTCTGGATGCAATACACGAGGACAGAAAAGCAGGTAACGCAATCTGTGATGACTTGCGGACACCAATGCCTCCTAGTCTGACTGGAAGTGTAGCTTGGTTCCACTGCCCGTCTTCTAGAGTAAGGTTAAGTACTTTCGTAAAAATCTGCCTCAGAATACTGTCATATTCGTGCAGTATAGGGTTATCATATGAAGGTGCACATCTTAGGAAATATGTCAACCTGGGCAGACTCAAGCACTTTGTGAGAAGGTACAAGGCATCGTGGGTGTCCAGATTGCCTATTCGTTGTTCCATTCTCCTTAACTCTTCCAATTTCTTCCTGAGAATTGTGTCAATGGCATTGCTTCCCAGAGGTGCTCCTAGCAAGACACTATTTGTGGGGGCAATGACTGCTGCTCCTGGTAGTTTTGATCTCACTGCATTTATCACTTGTTGACTGACTGAGATGATTTCACATTTGGATGGATTCAGGATGAGACCCATTTCCTGTCCCCGTGTCATTACCTGTGTAAGGTCATGTAGGAGGGACTCCTTTGTACCTGCTAGTGTGCCATCATCTAGGAACCAGATGTTTAGCTCGCTGGTCAGTCTGACTGTGATTTCCCTAACTGCTATACAGAAGAGAAATGGTGCAAGAGGATCTCCTTGTTGGACACCCTCCGATGATGTGATTTCATGCTCTCCAAAGAGAAGCATTGATTCCTTGCTATACCCAGCTGAAACAAAAGGGAAGAGACCAGGGAAATGTTCTTGTACTGCTGCTAATACCACGTCTCTTTTCAGGAGATTGAACGCATTCTTGAAATCTAATTTTACCACTGCATTGTCCTCAGGCAGGTTGTTGATATATGCCCTTGTTGCATGAACCGCTGCTTCACTTCCTTGAGAGACCCCAAAGCCAAGCTGGTTTGGTTGAAGCATCATGGCTGCCTGTGCACGAATACTTCGGACAGCAGCTTTGGATACGAGGCGGCGTAACGTGTTGCCTACTGCAATTGGCCGAATTCCTCCATCCTTCTTTTTAAGTGCACAAAGTGTTGCACCAAAAAAGAAAGGTCTAATTTCATCAGGAATCAGACCAGCCAAGGAATTGTTGACGAACCTTGTGATCTCTGAAAGCAGTGTCTCTGCAATTTCCCCAATAACTGGATTAACCATTTCCTTTAAATGCTGTGGCCTTATTCCAGTGTAACCCCCAGCAGAGCCAGATGGGAACGACATTATTGCTTTGTAAATGTCTGAGTCTTCCACAATCAATGGTTCCATAGTGGGGACAGAGGTGTTGGAACTGTTGGTGCCACTGGTTTCCCTGGCAGGGTGCTTTCCTCTAAGTGCTTCAGCCGTGTCAGCATCCCTGGGAGCAACTGTATCTTCACTGGTAATAATTCTGATTGCCCCCACTGTGTTGCCCTCTTCAATTTTCTTGCTCACCTGGACTCTGACTTTTTCACTGTCAGTAGAGTGAGTGGGGGTTCTGCCTCTCCCTTTTTTGTGTTGACGGGGAAGGCGAATGAGGTTATCAACTCTAGGAAAATCTCTTAAGGATTTAATTATCATTGAGGCTAGCCTCTTTCCCCTTCTTTCCGGCACAGCTAAGCAGACATTGCCAAAAAGTAGCAAGTTGTGCCATGCCTTGATGGTTGGTGGAGCATTTAAGATAGTGGAACCATCGTTTACTTTTTTCAGGAGGTCTGTAAGTTTCCCAGCTGCGTGTGGACGGGCTGCTTTGGGAATATGTGTGAGTGTCCTCGTACCTGTTGCTTTAATTGCTTCCAAGAGATTGTCTGATGAGATGAAATCTGTTGGAGTGGGTTCAGGTGCCTGAGGTGGCTCTGGATCATCACTTTCCACAGGAGGACATCCTGAACCAGGGCAACTACCGTGTTTGCGGAGGAAACCATTAGAGTTGAGACAACGAAGCTGTAAGCATGACCGACACTTGCCTCTCCTAGTATTGCCAGCCGTGCCATTTCCCTGGCTGCTTGCTTCCTCCTGGTTGGCATCCATCTGCTAGACTAGACAATAGGAGTGGAATATGACATGCTGGGTGGGTATGGTGCGTGGAAGGTAGTGAACTTGACCGTGGTGGCCTGGTGGAGTTTGAGGGGCTGGGAGGGGAAGGGGAAAACTTCCCCTGGGAATTAGGTGGGGGAGGCGCAGGTTGTTGAGTGGGGTTATCCCGGGGAGTACAAT
The DNA here is from genome assembly GCF_038502225.1 of Cherax quadricarinatus. Lineage (NCBI taxonomy): Eukaryota > Metazoa > Arthropoda > Malacostraca > Decapoda > Parastacidae > Cherax > Cherax quadricarinatus. Next base: position 14,835 of record NW_027197525.1, read on the forward strand.
ACACATGGACTTGCACACTATATATTGTTCACACTGTCTTACAATACACATAACTTTATTTGTTTCCCATGTACACTATGAACAATGTGGGTATGGGCACTGCTGAACCAATGTGTTCACTCACCATCTAGTTACACATCCCACCTCTTCCACCCACCCCCGTGACGTGGGGGTGGATGCACTGACTGGTCACTCCCTCGTTAACATTAATTTCACATTGTTTTTCCATAACATATGCCTCTAAATAGTCCATGCATCGACACAATCATTTCCAAGTTAACTGGAAGCATGGTGCATGGTGCTGGATATAGATGTTTTTATAAGAGCTTTTCGAGGTTTGTATGTACGATAATCTTGGCCGGTACTCATACACAGTGTAGGCCTTGTACTCCCCCACACCTCCACTGGCCGTCTTCCTCACTACCACCACTCACCAACATTCACAAACTGCACAACACTTCCACAATTTACCTTGAAACGGTGCTTTGAAATGTCTTCTCGCTTCACTGGAATCTTCCCAGAGTATTCACAATAAGTCCTGTTGAGTCTTAACCTGGTCAGCCTCGTTGATCCGGACTTATAATTGAAAATCCCGCAGCTAGCCCGCCACACGTCTTGCCATGCCAGCGCATTATATATATATTATTATCTACAGTTGCCTTAGTAAACCTAATATTAATATACTAACAGTAAAACTACCTACTCCTTCTCTGAAGGGTAAATCTACAAATTAAATAAGCTTACCAACAATCCACGCCAACTCGAGGGAATGCTTTGTTTTGGGTGGGGTATAAGGGCCACCCAGCTCAGCCGTTCCATGACGGCCATGCTGGATCTGTCCTGTGGAACTTTAGGGACCAAATAAGTTTCCACATCCTCCCGCCGGAGGAGGTAGGCGCTAAGTCTAGATAAAGTCTGCCTCCCGCAGACCCTCCCAGTGGGCCCTGGACTTGAGCGCCGTTCGACGGGTCGTCCGGCCGCTCAGCTCGGTCAGCCTCTGGTCTAATTTCTCATATCCCAGTCCCACCATGTGGACCTCGAGAGGTAAAAGCCTGTTGATGGGTCTTATAGTCTCGACACCATTCATTCTCACCTTCACCATTCTCAACCGCCCAGCCTTGTCTGGGTGGGTCGACGCTACCAGGCCAATAGACCAGTATGCCCTGGGCGCCTCGGATTCTACTAGCACTAGGTCCCCTTCACTTAGCATCATCTTACTTGCCTCGGGGTCGGCACCATAGAAATGTTCCCACAGGGTTGTCAAGTAATCCTTGCGCCACACCTGGTTCCATTTGTCCAGGATGTTCACCAGTCTATTGTGACTCCTGTGCAGTTCTTCATTGATGGGGGGACCATCTGGCCCATAATAATCCAGCTCCTTGGAAGACTGACTCAAAATTGCGGGGAAGGGCTCAATCCTCCTTCCAAAGAGCATGTGATTGGGGGTGAGAGCTTCCTGCTCGTCAATCCCATTTTGCACGTAGGTCAGAGGCCTGTTATTGACTCTTGCCTCTATCTCAGCTAACATTGTCCTCAGTTCATCAAAGCTCACTCTCCTGCCATGCAAGACATTCTGAATGCACCCTTTGACTGTGCCCACCATGCATTCATAGAATCCCCCTTGCCAAGGCGCCCTGAGAGCTATGAACCTCCACTCACACTCTGTTCTCTTCAGGTGTTCTCGTACTTCTCCGTTGTCCCTAAGATTCCTGAAAACTTTATCGGCCGCCCTAAAGCTTGTGCCATTGTCCGAGATAATCAATTGCGGGCACGAGAATCTGGCTGTAAACCTCCTGAACAACTTCACGAAAGTCTCTGTTGACATATCTTCTGCCAACTCCAAATGCACAGCTCGAGTAGTGGCACAAGTAAACAGGCAGACATATACTTTCTGAGGGCCCACCCTATCGTCTCCTGGGTTCTTCAATGTGATAGCCCCAGTATAGTCTATTCCCACAGTCTCAAAGGGCCTGTCACTATGTACCCGCTCCTGAGGCAGCGGTGGTGGACCTGGGTATGGTAGGGTCCTCCCATCGTACCGCCGGCAGACCGTGCAACTCTTTAGCACCCTTTTGACGGCAGCTCGACCCTTCAGTACCCAGTAATTCTGATGTAGGCAGGTGAGGGTATCTCCAAACACCCCATGTAAGGTTCTCTGATGGGCATCTTGTATCAATAGCTTAGACGCCCATCCCTCCTTTCCCAGTAGCACGGGATGTTTGGCCCCATAGCTGAGCTCAGAGTTTTGTATTCGTCCCCTTCATCTTATTAGCCCGGCATGATCTAGGAACAATCCCAAAGAGTGGACCAATTTACTATTCCCTGAGTTGTCGTTGGACACACGTCCTGACGCCATAACCTGCTGCCTGGTCACCAGTACTTCCAGCACTCCTGGAAACCTCTCCCTTTGGTACTCCCTTATCCAATATTCTCTGGGACCCACAAGAGACAACTGTCGACCTTGGCTTACCTTGTCATGCAGCTTCCTCACAAATTGAAATACCATTCCCGTGACTCCTATAAGTTTCCTCCAAGAGGAGTAGCGCCTGGGGTCAAATAATTCAGTGTCGGGTTCCCCTGCAAAGTGTACTATGCTGCTGGTTGTCTCCCCGAATTTCTGCTCCGGCCAGCAATCCCTTGCCGGCAACCAGTCTGGGCCTTTGAACCAAATCTCACTTTTACTCAGCTTTTTGTGTGTCACCCCCCGGCTTATCAGGTCGGCTGGGTTTTGATCTGTAGGCACGTACAGAATTGTTGATGTTGACTGTAGTTCCCGTATCTCCTTTACCCGATTCCTGACATAGGGGAGCTTAGACCTGTCGTTCTTGACCCACTGTAAGGCCACCTCCGAGTCTGTCCATACATAGGTGTGTGTCACCCTCAGATTACTCAACACCTCCTCCACGTACTTACCCAGCCTTGCTCCCAGCAACATCGCCATGAGCTCCAGCTTTGGGATCGAGCAATCCTTCAGGGGTGTCACCCGTGCATGACTTGTGGCCAGACTGACCTGGTCCCCGGCCACCAAATACGCTACTGCCCCATAGGCCCTGGAGGAGGCATCACAGAAGACATGCAAGTCATAGTCCTGCCCGGTGCACCCGATGGACCTGGGGAATGTGAACTCATGCAATTCTGCTAGATCTTTGCTAACCAGATCCCACTCCTGGCAGACTGTTTCTGGCAGTGGGTCGTCCCAACCTAGGTTCAGCTCCCAGGTCTGTTGCACTAGCATCCTCCCTCGAATGGTGATGGGTGTCAACAAACCCAAAGGATCGAAGGCAGTCTGCACTTTGCTCAGCAAAGACCTCCTGGTCAGCTTCCCTTCCCCATCAGGTTTCCTCTTTAGCCTAAGTCTGTCTTCCTTGATTTCCCACTCCAGTCCCAACACCGATGTTACCTCAGGAACTGAGTAGCCAGCATAGTCACGTTCCACCGTGCACCGCAATGTTGGATTGTTTGTCACCCATTCTCTCAATGGCATGTTAGCCGAGAGCATCTCCTGATTAGACTCTCGGTAAATGTCCATCAACAGCCTTTCATCTGAGATGGTACCTTGCATGTTGTCCACATAAAATAGGGTCTTCAGTAATTCTTTAAGCTGGCTGTTACAGCTCACAAGGTGGTAGTCTATGGTGGCCTGTAATAGGAATGGTGAACTAGTGGCACCAAACAACACTGCCCTGAATCTGTAGGTATCATATCCTCGCTCAGGCACCTCCCTGTCAGTCAACCACAAGAACCTTGTGTAGTCCCTGTCTTGTGGCTGCATCCCAATACATAGGAAGGCTTTACTAATGTCTGCCGCATAGGCGTACTGTTCTGTCCTGAATCTCAACAACACATCTGCTAATTTCTGAGTCAGGGAGGGCCATGTGAGCAGACAGTCATTCAACGATGGCTCTCGGGGACTCGCTTGTGAGCTGCAGGGAGTGGTTACTGACTCCTTGGTGACTGCCATGTGTGGAAGATAATGGGTGTTTTCCCCAGGGCTGGCATTGGGCACTTTCTCAATGAACCCAAGGGCCAGCTGTTCCTTAATAATATCATCATATTTCCCCACCAGACCCTTCTTGGTCAGGCTGTTCACCAATGAATTCAACTGACCCCGTGCCTTCTTGAAATTAGTGGGCAGCGTTGGGTGTCCCGGTTTCCATGGGAGTCGCACCCAGTACTGTCCGTCCCTGAACTGCACATGGTTCAAGTAATCTCGATACGTCTCTTCGTGTTCGGGGGGCGGCTGGTCACCCTTAATCCCTACTACATCCAGGTCCCATAGTTTATGGACTGGCTCACTGTCGGATATGCCAACTTGCGTCTCTGACTGACCTTCGTGCACCCCAATCCGCATCACCAGTACAGCCTCAGTGGCTGTAATACTGGAGCCCTCCTTTCCCGGGGTCACAGGGAAATGAGCTGGTACCCTGCCTCCTACGATGTACCCCGCTGGAGTCCTGTACAGGCCAACACCCTCCTTGATAACCCTTCTCGTAGCCACAAACTCGTCTATGTAATCTCCTCCTACCAAGATTCCCACATTACTAACGTTGCCTGTAGCAATGTCTGGTTCTGCTAGCTTCACACCTAACTCCCTCAAATGTTTGACTGCTGCGGCCAGTCCCTTAGTGGTAATGATATTGGGCAGCTTCTTCACTATCAAGGCTGAAATTTCCCGTCGATGCCCGGCTAACCTGACCGTCACATTGACTACTGGATAAGACCTGCGTGGGACTTCCCCACCAAACCCTTCCACCTTCATGTCAACATTACCACCTGTCTTCAGCTTCAACCTAATTGCTAGACTCTCTGTTATAAAGGATCTCTGTGCCCCACTGTCGAAGAACAAACGGGTTGTTTCAGACTAGAACTACCGCAGACTAGAAATACCACAGGAAATAGCAAACAAGAGGACTCCACTAGCAATAGTGAGGATATATTACCAAAAACAACTGGTGGGAGCTCCATTGTTGGTGCTAGGGAGGATAGAAGTAAGACAGGGAAACATGCACCAACAGGGAATACAGTCACAGAAACCCAAGGCAAACGGAAACCAAGCCTGTGCACATACTATGCACTCGGTATCTGCTGGCATGGGAAATCTGGAAAAACAGATGGGACGTGCAACTATGACCACCCTAGAAAATGCCATGCCCATATGACAACAGGAAAATGCAAACTCCCTTCCTGTAAGCTTTTTCACCCTGAACTGTGTACCTCTTCAGTACAGGAAAGACTGTGCTATAACTTAAATTGCCAGGCATACCATCTAAAGGGGACAAAAAGATACAAAACATCCAGGCCATGGGAAAACCTGGGTAGCCACAGCCACTCAAGAGGGAGAGGTTTTTTAGTGCCAGGAAGGAAAAAAAACTGGCAGGAAATGGCAGAAATCGTACACCAAATCCAGTCATTCCTGGAGTGGAACCACAGTCGATGGCCTCCACTCCAAACCAACAGATACAGATACTAATGCCGGAAAAAAAATCCCCCCCCAGTACCAACAATACCACCAGTCCGATAACATTCTTCTTGGCAAATATACAGGGTCTAAAGCCAGCAACAAACAACAAAATACCTTTCATCCGTGGACTGCTTGCAGAGGCAAAGGCAATGTTCGCGGCTTTCACTGAGACCCACATAAAGGATCACTTGGACAACGAAATATGGATCCCAGGTTACAACCTATACAGATGTGACAGAGTGAACAGGCAAAGGGGGGGGGGGGGTTGGCCTGTACATTGCAGAGTCACTTGTTTGCACAGAACTGCTAAATGCCTCAAATGATGTAGTGGAAGTTTTAGCAGTAAAGGTCGAGAACCAAAACCTAGTCATTGTGGTAGTCTACAAGCCTCCGGATGCAACATCCCAGCAATTCCAGGAACAGCTGTTAAAAATTGACCACTGTCTGGAAAATCTTCCAGCTCCTGCACCCAACATCTTGCTCCTGGGGGATTTCAACTTAAGGCACCTAAAATGGAGGAATATAGCAAATAATATTGTTGCAGTAATAACACCAGGAGGCAGCTCTGATGAAAACTCACACTCACGCGAGCTTTTAAATCTCTGCACAAAATTCAATTTAAACCAGCAAATAATAGAGCCTACTAGACTGGAGAATACACTAGACCTCATCTTCACTAACAATGATGATCTGATAAGAAATGTCACCATATCAAAAACAATATACTCAGATCACAACATAATTGAGGTTCAGTCATGTATGCGCGGAGCCCCAGACCGACATAATGAGATTAGTCACGAGGGAGCATTCACCAAATTCAACTTCAATAACAAAAACATAAAGTGGGACCAAGTAAACCAAGTCCTAACCGATATAAGCTGGGAAGATATACTAAGCAACACAGACCCCAACTTATGCCTAGAACAGATTAACTCGGTGGCACTCGATGTATGCACAAGGCTTATTCCTCTAAGAAAAAGGAGGAGTAGATGTAAAATAGAAAGAGACAGGCGCTCCCTTTACAGGCGACGGAAAAGAATAACAGAGCGGCTAAAAGAGGTCAATATATCTGAAATGCGTAGGGAGACACTGGTCAGAGAAATAGCAAGCATCGAACTTAAGCTAAAAGAATCCTTTAGGAGTCAGGAATCGCGGGAAGAACTAAAAGCCATAAATGAAATCGAAAGAAACCCAAAGTATTTCTTCTCCTATGCCAAATCAAAATCGAGAACAACGTCCAGTATTGGGCCCCTACTTAAACAAGATGGGTCCTACACAGATGACAGCAAGGAAATGAGTGAGCTACTCAAGTCCCAATATGACTCAGTTTTTAGCAAGCCGCTAACCAGACTGAGAGTCGAAGATCAAAATGAATTTTTTATGAGAGAGCCACAAAATTTGATTAACACAAGCCTATCCGATGTTATCCTGACGCCAAATGACTTCGAACAGGCGATAAATGACATGCCCATGCACTCTGCCCCAGGGCCAGACTCATGGAACTCTGTGTTCATCAAGAACTGCAAGAAGCCCCTATCACGAGCCTTTTCCATCCTATGGAGAGGGAGCATGGACACGGGGGTCGTCCCACAGTTACTAAAAACAACAGACATAGCCCCACTCCACAAAGGGGGCAGTAAAGCAACAGCAAAGAACTACAGACCAATAGCACTAACATCCCATATCATAAAAATCTTTGAAAGGGTCCTAAGAAGCAAGATCACCACCCATCTAGAAACCCATCAGTTACACAACCCAGGGCAACATGGGTTTAGAACAGGTCGCTCCTGTCTGTCTCAACTATTGGATCACTACGACAAGGTCCTAAATGCACTAGAAGACAAAAAGAATGCAGATGTAATATATACAGACTTTGCAAAAGCCTTCGACAAGTGTGACCATGGCGTAATAGCGCACAAAATGCGTGCTAAAGGAATAACAGGAAAAGTCGGTCGATGGATCTATAATTTCCTCACTAACAGAACACAGAGAGTAGTCGTCAACAGAGTAAAGTCCGAGGCAGCTACGGTGAAAAGCTCTGTTCCACAAGGCACAGTACTCGCTCCCATCTTGTTCCTCATCCTCATATCCGACATAGACAAGGATGTCAGCCACAGCACCGTGTCTTCCTTTGCAGATGACACCCGAATCTGCATGACAGTGTCTTCCATTGCAGACACTGCAAAGCTCCAGGCGGACATCAACCAAATCTTTCAGTGGGCTGCAGAAAACAATATGAAGTTCAACGATGAGAAATTTCAATTACTCAGATATGGTAAACATGAGGAAATTAAATCTTCATCAGAGTACAAAACAAATTCTGGCCACAAAATAGAGCGAAACACCAACGTCAAAGACCTGGGAGTGATCATGTCGGAGGATCTCACCTTCAAGGACCATAACATTGTATCAATCGCATCTGCTAGAAAAATGACAGGATGGATAATGAGAACCTTCAAAACTAGGGAGGCCAAGCCCATGATGACACTCTTCAGGTCACTTGTTCTATCTAGGCTGGAATATTGCTGCACACTAACAGCACCTTTCAAGGCAGGTGAAATTGCCGACCTAGAAAATGTACAGAGAACTTTCACGGCGCGCATAACGGAGATAAAACACCTCAATTATTGGGAGCGCTTGAGGTTCCTAAACCTGTATTCCCTGGAACGCAGGAGGGAGAGATACATGATTATATACACCTGGAAAATCCTAGAGGGACTAGTACCGAACTTGCACACGAAAATCACTCACTACGAAAGCAAAAGACTTGGCAGACGATGCACCATCCCCCCAATGAAAAGCAGGGGTGTCACTAGCACGTTAAGAGACCATACAATAAGTGTCAGGGGCCCGAGACTGTTCAACTGCCTCCCAGCACACATAAGGGGGATTACCAACAGACCCCTGGCAGTCTTCAAGCTGGCACTGGACAAGCACCTAAAGTCAGTTCCTGATCAGCCGGGCTGTGGCTCGTACGTTGGTTTGCGTGCAGCCAGCAGCAACAGCCTGGTTGATCAGGCTCTGATCCACCAGGAGGCCTGGTCACAGACCGGGCCGCGGGGGCGTTGACCCCCGGAACTCTCTCCAGGTAAACTCACGAGGTGGTTTAGGTCTATCTCTCGAATGTCTGGGGAAGTTGACCGACTTCTCCTTGGTAGGTAATTTCTCCCCCTGACCTATGCTCAGGTGAGATATGAGATCCCATAACCCTTCAATAATTTGCTTTATCGTGAACCTATTCGTCCGATATTTTAAGTGCAACTCATGCACTGTAGTGCTAGCCAGTTTCCTCTGAATCACCTGGCTAAGGACCCATTCTGAATCATCCTCATCATGCAAATCTCTGAAACTGTTTGTCAAGCTCATAATTTCAATACGGAACTTCTCTAGGCTTTGACGGTCATGTCGGCAAGCCTCTAGATCCAACAACCAATAAAGTATGGCCACTTTTATCTCTTCAGTGTTGCCAAACATGTCTTCTAATTGGTCTTTGGCATGTTGGTAATTAGTGTCAGTAATCTGGTAGTGCTGGACCAAGTCTAAGGCTTTACCCTTGAGCTGTGACCGCAAATACTGCAATTTGACGGCATCTGACAAATCGTTCCTGTCATCTATCTGGGCTTTAAACTGATCCCAGAAAACAAGGTACTCTGTTAAGGTTCCGTCGAACGTTGGTAAATTCAACTGGGGCAATCTGGGCAACATATTGACAGGTGTGTGGCTGTTTGGGGTACCTGCGGTGTTTGACACCACCCTTGGAATACTAGCCTTTAATGTACTTAACTTATCTTTGTACATATTTATCTCCTGATGACAATCTACATCATCCTTAGTGAATTCGTCCAGAGCCTGCTGAAGACTACCCTGGGATTCATTATCCTCAATAGCCTGTAGCTCATATGCTGAGAATGCTTGTTCATAGGCTTCCCATTTTTCCCCCAAACTCTTCAAGCAGTCTTGCAAATCATCGCAGTCTACGTTACTACAAGTAGCCTTGCACCTGTTATGCGTTCTGTTCAGATGCCCTTTGTATGCCGCCACTGATCGTTTTAATTTTGTTAACACTGAACCAGACTCTCCTGAACTCCCATCTGCCATTGTCGAAGTTTAATGAGGAGTGTGACACTAATTGTACTTTACCCAGTCCACCCCACAGCACGTCACGGTGTTAGGTAAGAATGAACGAGTTTCAAGGCTTCTCAACAAACTTAACAATTCCCTTTGTTATATTGACTCTACTATGAATAAAAAATGTACACTGTTAGCTCTCAAATCCCAATCAAAATGTGTATCAATGTGAAAGCTTAACCTAGTACTTTCCTGTACAATGCCAGCAAATAATTACAGGACTTAACCTAGTCTCAGGTACAATTCACAAATCCCACATTAACATGAATCAAAGACAATGAAAATCACACAATAAAAAGTGCAGTATACAAATTAAAATCACTTGGTTAACACAAATAAATTCAACAAATCAACTTGTGAAACAGTAAATAAATAATGTGTGTAAACAGCTTGACCTAGCTTACTCAGTCTAGCGTGGATGGTTGGATAAGGTAAATCCTAACCTAGCTAGTGTGCTATAGCTTAAACCTGGCTTTATAACTCCCTGTAAATAATAACTAGGTTAAATCTGTCCTAGCTACTATAACTGTTGTAAATATTGCACAAGCCTAGCCTAACTATGGCTACCTTGCAAATCCACTGTAAGTAATCAACACACAAGTCTCCTACTCTGGATTACTTGTAATCACTGTAAATAATTAAATTCACAAGCTTCTCTAGCCTACCTGGCCTGCCTGTAAATTACTGCAAATAACAACTTCTGTGTATAGCCAGCTTGGCCTAGCTCTGTGTAACTCTGGGCCTAGGTGTGCTAACTTAACCTAACTCGGTTAAACTGGTTCCTGACTGTGGCCTAGCTATGATAACTTAACCTAGCTATTCTACATCACGGTTTCGAAGGACCACTTTTTGTGAAAATTTGTGTGGACTGCCTCCAAGTGAGTCGCCTACTCTGGCAAACTCTGTTGACACCGAGCTCTGAGGTGGGTACCTCAGCCTCACAAGTGGCTTATAGGACAGATTTTCACAAATGACTGATGTTGCAAGAAACTCGCCTGCATGCATGTATAAAGGACTAACTTACTTGGTGTTGCAGCATATATCCTGATCTTCCACTTCCCTAAGCTTAGCCTTAGCCCCTTTGGACTTCCCCTCAGAAACCAAGTGCAACTGGGAGCCTTAATTCCTGCAATATTCAATCGTTATTAGTGACCTACCTGCACCTCAGAAATTCCTATATCCAAGAGGGTGTGTATCCCCTAGTATAACTATGCAGACACGGACACTAGCTTCCAGACTTACGAGAGACACTGGTACTTACTGGGCATGCACTGCCAGCTGCAACACAGGCCCACAGATCAACTCACTCACAATCTCCGAGACACTGGCCAGAAATCTACGAGATAAAGTGGAGGTCTTGTCTTACTGAATGGGTTTGACGGAGGTCATCTATGGTACATTGGTACATCGAGGTGCCTCTACCAGATTTCCCCAGGTCTCGAATGTGAAGACACGTGGGGGGCGAAGAAGAGGCACATGTCAGGTGTGTGGAGAGTTTCGAGCACGCAACAGGGATGGCCGCATTCGTGCACACAATGGGTGTGCGGGATCACATATGCCCCCAGCAGAGAGCAGCCCACAGCCTCCACAGGCAGATGACAATTCCAATGGCAACCTCCTCACTTGCGATAACCTTCTGTTGGCATTCAAATCCACTGCTAGCAGTACCCTATCCCACATCCCTAAAGCGGCTCGCCCATATGCAGCAGGGAAATTCACAGACCTTCTTAAGCAGGTGAATGGAGGTTCCACCAACTTAGAAGCCCGAGGCACCATCCAAGCATGGCGCAACCTACTCCTGTTCGGCAATGTCTGTCTTGCAGTTCCTGAGAGACGAGGCAAACTGCTAACCACGTCAGTTATCAAGGCAGTGCGCAACTACCCAAGAACGGATAATTGTGTCCCTCTGCCCCATCATCGCAGGAATCACAAAGGTAGACCCAAGAAAAGTCCCACTGAAAACGAGAAAATTTGCGCACAGGTTAGCAAAAAAATTGAAGAAGGTAACACAGTGGGAGCAATCCGAATAATTACAAGTGACGACACTGTAGCCCCCAAAGATGAGACCACAGCCCAAGCACTAAGAGACAAGCATCCAACCAGGGACACCATAGCCATCAACAACAACCCTGAGGAAGACCCCATCACTGAACAATTAATTTTGCCAGAATCGGAAGTCTATAAGGCGATTGTGTCATTTCCAGCAGGATCTGCAGGAGGTTACACTGGAATTCGACCTCAGCACCTCAAAGAGATGGTAAATCCAGTACTCGGTGCATCTGCATCAATTCTTCTCACCGAGTTAACAACTTTCGTCAACAACTGCCTGGCTGGGCGAATCCCAGAAGAAATTAAACCTTTCTTTTTTGGAGCCTCACTGTGTGCGTTGAAGAAGAAGGATGGGGGAATCAGACCCATTGCGGTTGGAAACACTCTTCGCCGTCTCGTTGCCAAAGCAGCAGTAAGAAACATTCGCCTAGAAGCTGCCAGTTTACTCCAGCCACACCAACTGGGCTTTGGGGTCTCTCAAGGCAGTGAAGCTGCAGCTCATGCGGCAAGGGCCTACATCAGGGACCTACCAGAAGACAAGGCCGTAGTCAAACTTGATTTTAGAAATGCCTTTAATATGGTGAAGAGAGATGCTGTCTTGCCAGCTGTTCGGGATCGGTTCCCCAGTCTTTTTCCCTTCATTTCAGCCGGCTACAGCAAACCCTCAATTCTTTTGTTTGGAGAACATGAAATTCTCTCATCAGAAGGTGTTCAGCAGGGTGACCCACTAGCTCCACTTCTCTTCTGCTTGGCAGTAAGAGAACTAACTTCCAGCCTACGCAGCGAGCTCAACATCTGGTACCTGGATGATGGCACTCTGGCAGGTACTGAAGAGTCCCTGGTAGGGGACCTACAACTGGTGAAAACACAGGGAGAAGACTTGGGACTCATCCTCAATCCCTCCAAGTGTGAAATCATCACAGCGAACCAGGAAATAATCAATGCTGTGCGAAGAATCCTCCCAGAAGTCTCTACTACCACTCCGTCCAACAGTACCCTCTTGGGAGCACCGCTGGGTCACCAGGCCATCGACACAGTCCTCAAGGACAAATTGAATGACCTGATGAGAATGGAGGAGAGAATAAGCAATCTTGATGCCCATGATGCTCTGTATCTCCTCACAAGGTGCCTTACTATTCCAAGACTCACTTACTTCCTGAGGTGTGCACCCTCTTTTGACAACCCAACACTCGACGAATATGACGCACACCTGAGGTCAACCTTTAAGAAGGCACTGAACCTGTCACTAGAGGATCAGCAATGGGATCAGGCAACCCTCCCAGTGCGACTGGGAGGTATAGGGGTGCGCAAAGCAACGCATGTTGCTTTACCTGCTTTTCTGTCTTCGTGTTTGGCTTCCAGTGCATTAGTCAAGAAGATTGTTCCCGAACGCTTGAGAGACGTGGTAGGAGCTCAAGACCCCAGGTTTACTGAAGCAGCGATTCGGTGGGACACCCTTACAGATTCCTCCAGTAGACCAGCTCCTCCCAAAGAACACAAACAGTCCCACTGGGACAAACCGATCATGGAAAAAATCGCCAACACAATGCTCTCCAACGCCTCAGGAAAGGACAAAGCTCGTCTCCTGGCAGTGAAGGCACCACACTCAGGAGATTTCCTGTTAGCTGTTCCCAATTCCTCCTTGGGCACTCGACTAGACCCACAGGCCATTCGGATTGGTGTTGCTCTTCGCCTAGCCGCCCCCATCCTCACCGAACATAGGTGTATTTGCGGCAGGGCGACAGCTGATCAATTCGGACTTCATGGTCTCGTGTGTCACACAGCAGAAGGGAAGTATGCCAGGCATGAGGAGGTCAATGACATCATAAAGAGAAGCCTCGCCACAGCCCGTTGCCCAGCTCAACGGGAACCCCAAGTGCAGAGGTCTGACGGAAGTCAAAAGCGTCCTGATGGAGCCACTATGCTACCTTGGAAGGATGGAAAGCAGATTGCCTGGGACTACACCTGTGCCGCCACATTGGCAGACACCTACTTGCCATACTCCGTAGTGGAAGGGGGTGGAGCTGCCAGCCACAGGGAGACCCAGAAGATCCGCAAATATGAAGACCTTCCCCCTTGCTATAACTTCATCCCAATAGGGTCGGAGACCCTTGGAGCATGGGGCAAGTGTGCTCTAAAGTTCCTCAAAGAGCTGGGTGAAAAGCTCATCATAGAAACCAAGGACCACAGGGCGACCAGCTTCCTCTTTCAGAGACTCAGTGTTGCGATCCAGAGAGGAAATGCCTGCAGCATTCTGGGCACGCGGCCCACCGCCGGGGAGCTGGACGAAGTATTCGAGATGTAGCTCTGAGTTACCTATGTTGTTTTACTTTCTATTGTATTTTTGTGAATGTTTTGTCAATGTATTTTGTCTTTAAATAAAATATATATTAAATATAGGGGGTGGTAGGAGAAAATTCTCAAACAGCTTCAGGGAGAACCTTGAGTTTTCCCTGAAGCAAGTTTATTCTTTTCTCTGAGGATGAGGGTCCCTAGGACAGTTCTAGAGGTGGTACCTCCCTATATATATATATATATATATATATATATATATATATATATATATATATATATATATATATATATATATATATATATATATATATATATATATATATATATATATATATATATATATATATATATATATGTCGTGCCGAATATGTAAAACTGGTCAATTAGCAAGAACTCATTTAAAATTAAGTCCTTTCTAAAATTTTCTCTTATACGTTTAAAGATATATTTTTTTCATTAATGTTAATGTAAAAATTTATAATTTTGCACCAAAAGAATCTTAGAAAACTTACCTAACCTTATTATAACAAGAGCAATTTATTTTAGCCTAACCCAACTAAATATATTTTAGATTTGTTTACAATAATTTAATACTAAACAAACACAGTGAAATATATTTTTTTCGTTAGGTTCAGAATGATTTTGGCGAAATTATTGCATACACAAATTTTCACTTGTCCTATATGGCAAGATGAGCGTTGCTATTTAAGCCAAGATCGCAAGTTCTGCCTATTCGGCACGACATATATATATATATATATATATATATATATATATATATATATATATATATATATATATATATATATATATATATATATATATATATATATATATATATATATATATATATATATATATATATATATATATATATATATATATATATATATATATATATATATATGTCGTGCCGAATATGTAAAACTGGTCAATTAGCAAGAACGCATTTAAAATTAAGTCCTTTCTAAAATTTTCTCTTATACGTTTAAAGATATATTTTTTTCATTAATGTTAATGTAAAAATTTTTAATTTTGCACCAAAAGAATCTTAGAAAACTTACCTAACCTTATTATAACAAGAACAATTTATTTTAGCCTAACCCAACTAAATATATTTTAGATTTGTTTACAATAATTTAATACTAAACAAACACAGTGAAATATATTTTTTTCGTTAGGTTCAGAATGATTTTGGCGAAATTATTGCATACACAAATTTTCACTTGTCCTATATGGCAAGATGAGCGTTGCTATTTAAGCCAAGATCGCAAGTTCTGCCTATTCGGCACGACATATATATATATATATATATATATATATATATATATATATATATATATATATATATATATATATATATATATATATATATATATATATATATATCGCCTGCTCTTGCGAATTCCTTGCATTGTTAAAATCTCTAGTAAGGCTGATGCATGCAGGGGATGAGATGAAAAGCAGTAAGCCTTCTCCCTGAAGGCTGGCTGCCATGGATCAACGTCTAGCATTGTGCTAGTCGCCAAGGTATTGTCCAGTGTGGTGAGAATGGTATAGCACTGCGTATCTTGTTCCAAGGTTCGTAGGTTCGAGTCTCCTTCAGCCAGAGATCAGTGTTTATATATATATATATATATATATATATATATATATATATATATATATATATATATATATATATATATATATATATATTGTTGTTTTGGCCTACCTCATGGTGATCGAAAACATATGACGCTCTAACCCACAACTATGCAGTCCTAAAGAACCAAGTACCCAGCGAAGCTAGGTGCGTTAAATCGGTCCCAGGACATACGGTGGTGTGGGTGCCTCTGAGCTAATTTCATTCTGTTCCCCGTTTGGTGTACTAGCCCAACAAGCAGTATTTCGTGTTATTGTAACCAAGAACGAGTGGTATTTATCAATTACAATACTGTGACTAGCCAAGGACTCTACCCATGTAGTTTTGGCCTGTCTCATGATGAACGAAAACACATAATTCTTTAACCCACATGACCACGCAATACTAAAGAACCAAGCACCCAGCCATGCTAGGTGTGTTGGTGTTACGTTGGTCCGAGGACATATGGAGGTGTGGCTAGGAATCCCAGGGCAGCTAGTTTTCTGTTCCAGAGACTCAGCGCTGCTCTTCAAAGGGGTAATGTTTGCTGTGTTTTGGGTACGCGCCTCAGCTCTGAGGAGCTGGATTAGATTTTCGCATTATAATCAGTGACAGACACGTAACAATATGTACTAGACATGTATCTCTCACATCTCATGTACCGTATATACCATCTTTATATCAACAGTGTATATCTTAAATATTTTGTACCATATTATGTAATAAAATATACCTATTGGTAAAAAAGAATGAAAAGACGGGGTGGTAGGGGAAGTGGAATGTTCAAACGGCTTCAGGAAGAAATCCAAATATTCTTCATTGAAGCCTTTTTATCCGCTTCTCCGAGGCTATGGGTCCCACAATGTACACCAGAGGTGGACCCCATCATATATATATATATATATATATATATATATATATATATATATATATATATATATATATATATATATATAATCACTGATCTCTGGCTGAAGGAGACTCGAACCTACCGACCTTGGAACAAGGTACGCAGTGCCTTACCATTCTCACCACACTGGACCAATACCTTGGCGTCCAGCTTACGCTAGACGTTTGATCCAAGGCAGCCAGCTTTCAGGGAGAAGGCTTACAGCTTTTCATCTCATCCCCTGCATGCATCAGCCTTACTAGAGATTTTGACAATGCATGGAATTCGCAAGAGCAGGCGAAATATACACAAAATACACACACACACACACACACACACACACACACACACACACACACACACACACACACACACACACACACACACACACACACACACACACACACACACTCACACACACACACACATTCATACAGGTCATCCTATGATTTCATCCCATTTCAATAATTTTTTTCTACTACCTGACAAACAAATGACCACCAAACCCTAACTCAGTCCTGTCTTTTTTCAGGGGTATCCCGTACGCCGAGGCCCCGCTAGGCCTCCTTCGCTGGGATACCCCCAGAGAGCTGGAGGGTATGTGGCCTGGAGGACAACTTGACGCTACCCACCACCGTTCTTTCTGTCCTCAGTACGACCATGAGACACACCAGGTGGTTGGAAGTGAAGATTGTCTTTATCTCAACGTGTACACACCGAGTCTCCCAGGTAATGTTACATTCTTTTACCGTTCTCTTCTCTTATCCCTATCACAATTTTCTGGCTATTTTTTTTAGGTTTATTTAATCTACTCAGTTGCTACCTACATTTTTTTAATTTTTAAATACCGACAAAGTTTTTTAGGAATACCCTGACAACTATTACCTAAAATGGTTAGTGCATTATTTTCTTCCTCAAAGGTCTTCCTGCGACAACTTAAGAAAATACTTCCTCTCATCAATTATTTTCTATGATTGCACGTGATACAAGAAGAAAGGTTCAGGTTGTTGTTAGACAGCCTGGGTGATAATTTGCCTATTTAATTTGGAGGAATACCTATATATATAGAAAGCCGCTTGTTATGCTGAGCATTTCGGGCAAATTAGGTCAGCAGAAAAACTAACAAGGTAATTTTGCTGATGGGTGAACATAGACAACTATAAGAGGCCTACGGGTTCATGGTAGGCAGGTACAACTCACACTCACTCATGTATCCTTAAAACCTATATTTAAAGCTGCTCTTTATTCTCTACTCAATGACACTGTATATTAAACTCATCTATAACTATATTGTCAAAACTAATACTTTCCTATAGCTTCTCTAATTCTAAATATGAATTCCTGGCTGTGAGCAGTCTCGGTTAAACACCCATAGCCGGATTTTCATACTCTCTTTCTTTTTTCCTGTTTTCCATTTGTGCACCTCAATCACATCCCTCTAAATCAAGGTGTTTTCTGAGAATGCTTTCATCCTATCTTGGTCAGTAATGTTTCTGATACATGAGATCAATATCATCATGGTTCTCTACATATTTACCAGCGCAATTAAATCCATTGTATAATATAGAAACCATAACTGAACAGCATATTGTGAATGAGACTTTACTGGATGTGGTTAGAGTATAACATTAGGACTTCTGTTATTTATTCATATTGATATGAATAAATAACAGAACATTCAAGCACTGTTTGCCTAAGATCTAAATTACAGACACTATCCCATTTACGAACATTCGAGTTACGAACATTCGAGTTACGAACATTCGGACATACGAACAGACTGCCGTTTTTTATTACAGCATTTATTATTAAAATATGCTTTAGTATTGTCTTTAAGTTTTCAACGAACAATGGCACACAGAGAGAATTAGAATAATAATAATGATAATAATATTAAAACAATAATAATAATAATCATAACAATAGAAAAATGGCAAAATAACGACTTACGAACAATTCAAGACACAAACGGCCTTCTGGAACGTAACTTAATCGTAAGTCGGGGTGTGTGTGTACTTAGTTTTTCAAGGCCACAAGTTATTTTCTTTCCTTTGGATTAGAATACTACTTGTCTATGCATGGCATAGCATCTACCACTTCTCTAACTAAAGCATTAGCCTAACCAAGTCATCCTGTAGCTTACCAGTGTCCCCAGGAATTATATGATGGTCAATTTTAGTGTCATCGGCAGACCTACTCACATCGTTATTTATTTCCTCATCTACGTCGCTTATGTAAACTGTGAACGACAAGACTTCCAATACTGACCCCTGAAGAACACTATTTATAACGAGTCTTCACTCAGATTTATGCAAACTCCATCGTGAGTCATCCATGACCTCATCCAAAAAATAATTTCTCCTATAAAGAACGAAAAGGCACAATACCGTGAGTGCAGCAATACACAAATAACCCGTACATCGGAGAAAGAAACTTATGACGATGTTTCGGTCAGTGTGTGTGACTAGTTAATGGTCCAAATCGGACGGAAACGTCGTCATACGTTTCCTTCTCCTATTCTCTGGTTATTTATGTAATTTCTTCTAGACCATGTGCCTCTACTTTCTACATCAGTCTCCTCTTTCAGAGTATATGAAAGGCCTTACTGGAGTATATATACACAATATAGTACTCTTTATTTTGGGCTGCCGCGTGGAATGTTAGCAAAAATTATTATAAATTCCTAAATCCAAGACTATGCCATTGTATAACAGTTCCGAGATACGTTGATCAAATTATATCTTTTAAAAGGGGACCCCGCAATTTCATAAGGAATCACGGGTTCCATTACCTTCCTCAAAGCTAAGGTTAAAATGACTGAGGCGGAGGTCCTATTTCTCGCTTTGTAAATAGGTATCACAAGAAGCCTACTGTGTAGGCGAAACGTTTCGACATAAAGATACCTAACTGTTGCATATGTGTCTTACCTAACAACCTGTCGGTATTTTATACCATTTTAATATTCACATCTCTCAGGTTATCCATCAGGCTTATATAATCTGAAGGGCAGAAAAATGGAGACGATAACCTTGTTATCTTTTTTGGTAATTTGGTAATTTCTTGACGTACCCCTCACACAGGACATACCCCTAACACAGGACGTACCCCTCACACAGGACGTACCCCTCACACAGGACGTACCCCTCACACAGGACATACCCTTCACACAGGACGTACCCCTCACACAGGACATACCCCTCACACAGGACGTACCCCTCACACAGGACGTACCCCTCACACAGGACGTACCCCTCACACAGGACGTACCCCTCACACAGGACGTACCCCTCACACAGGACGTACCCCTCACACAGGACGTACCCCTCACACAGGACATACCCTTCACACAGGACGTACCCCTCATACAGGACGTACCCCTCACACAGGACATACCCCTCACACAGGACATACCCCCACACAAAGGACATACCCCTCACACAGGACATACCCCTCACACAGGACATATCACTCAAACAGGACATACCCCTCACACAGGACATACCCCTCACACAGGACATACCCCTCACACAGGACATACCCCTCAAACAGGATATACCCCTCACATTGGACATACCCCTCACACAGGACATACCCTTCACACAGGAAATACATCTCACACAGGACGTACCCCTCACACAGGACATACCCCTCACATAGGACATACCCCTCACACAGGACATACTCCTCACACAGGACGTACCAATCACACAGGACATACCCTTCAAACAGGACATACCCCTCACACAGGACATATCTCTCACACAGGATGTACCCCTCACACAGCACATACCCCTCACACAGAACATACCCCTCACGCAGTGCATGCCCCTCACGCAGGCCATAACCCTCACACAAGACATACCCCTCACACAGGACATACCCTTCACACAGGACATATCTTTCACACAGGACATACCCCTCACACAGGACATACCTCTCACACAGGACATACCCCTCACACAAAACATACCCCTCACACAAAACATACCCCTCACACAGGATATACCCCTCACACAGGACATACCCCTCAGAGAGGACATACCCCTCAAGCAGGACAAATCCCTCACACATGACATACCCCTCACACAGGACATACCCCTAACAGAGGACATACCCCTAAAACAGGACATACCCCTCACACAGGACGTACCCCTCACACATGGCATACCCCTCACACAGGACATACCCCTAACACAGGACATACCCCTCACACAGGACGTACCCCTCACACAGGACATACCTCTAACACAGGACATACCCCTCACACAGGACGTACCCCTCACACAGGACATACCCCTAACACAGGACATACCCCTCACACAGGACGTACCCCTCACACAGGACATACCCCTCACACAGGACATACCCCTAACACAGGACATACCCCTCACACAGGACGTACCCCTCACACATGGCATACCCCTTACACAGGACATACCTCTCACACAGGATATACCCCTCACACAGGACATAAACCCTCACACAGGACATACATCTCAAACAGGACATACCCCTCAAATAGGACATACCCCTCACAAAGGACGTACCCCTCACACATGACATACCCCTCACACAGGACATACCTCTCACACAGGACATACCCCTCACACAGGGCATACACCTCACACAGGACATAACCTTCACACAGGACATACCCCTCACATAGGACATAACCCTCACACAGGACTTTCTCCTCACACAGGACATACCTCTCACACAGAACATACCCCTCACACAGGACATACCCCCCTCACACAGGGCATACATCTCAAACAGGACATACCCCTCACACAGGACATACCCCTCACAAAGAACGTACCCCTCACACAGGACATACCCCTCACACAGGACATACCTCTCACACAGGACATACCCCTCACACAGGGCATACCCTTCACACAGGACATAACCTTCACACAGGACATACCCCTCACACAGGACATAATCCTCACA
Organism: Cherax quadricarinatus; assembly: GCF_038502225.1. Lineage (NCBI taxonomy): Eukaryota > Metazoa > Arthropoda > Malacostraca > Decapoda > Parastacidae > Cherax > Cherax quadricarinatus. Next base: position 36,234 of record NW_027197525.1, read on the forward strand.
CAGGACATACCCCTCACACAGGACATACCCCTCACACAGGACATACCCCTCACACAGGATATACCCCTCACACAGGACATACCCCTCACACAGGACGCACCCCTCACACAGGGCATACCCCTCACACAGGACATACCTCTCACAAAGGACATACCCCTAACACAGGATGTACCCCTCACACAGGACATACCCATCACAGAGGACATACATCTCACACAGGACATACCCCTCACACAGGACGTACCCCTCACAGAGGACATAACCCTCACACAGGGCATACTCCTCACACAGAATGTACCTCTCTCAGAGGATATACCCCTCACACAGGACATACCCCTCACACAGGACTTACCCCTCACACAGGACATACCCCTCAAACAGGACATACCCCTCACACAGGATATATATCTCACACAGGACATACCCCTCACACAGGGCGTACCCCTCACACAGGACATACCCTTCACACAGGACATACCCCTCACACGGGACATACCCTTCAGAGAGGACATACCCCTCACACAGGACATACCTCTCACACAGGACATACCCCTCACACATAACATACCCTTCACACAGGATGTACCACTCACACAGGACATACCCCTCACAGAGGTCATACCCCTCACAGAGGACATACCTCTCACACAGGATATATCCCTCACACAGGACATACCCCTCACACAGGACATACCCCTCACATTGGACATACCCCTCACACAGGACATACCCCTCACACAGGACGTACCTTTCACACAGGGCATACCCCTCACACAGGACATACCCCTCACACAGGACATACCCCTAACACAGGATGTACACCTCACACAGGATATACCCCTCACACAGGACATACCCCTCACACAGGAAATACCCCTCACACAGGATATACCCCTCACACAGGACATAACCTTCACACAGGATATACCCTTCACACAGGACGTACCCCTCAGAGAGGATATACCCCTCACACAGGACATACCCCTCACACAGGATATACCCTCACACAGGACATACCACTCACACAGGACATACCCCTCACACAGGACGTACCCCTCAGGCAGGACATACCCCCTCACACAGGAGATACCCCTCACACAGGAGGTACCCCTCACACAGGACATACCTCTCACACAGGACATAATCCTCACACATTACATACCCCTTACACTGGACATACCCCTCACAGAGGACATACCCCTCACACAGGACATACCCCTCACACAGGACATACCCCTCACACAGTACATACCCCTCACACAGGACGTACCCCTCACACCGGGCATATCCTTCACACAGGACATACCCCTCACACAGGACATACCCCTCACACAGGACATACCCCCTCACTCAGGACGTACCCCTAACACAGGACGTACCCCTCACACAGGACTTATCCCTCACACTACACATACCCCTCACAGAGGACATACCTTTCACACAGGACATACTCCTCACACAGGATATACCCCTCACACAGGACATACCCCTCACACAGGACATACCCCTCTTACAGGACGTACCCCTCACACAGGACATTCCCCTCACACAGGACATGCCACACACACAGGACATATCCTTCACACAGGACATACCCCTCACAAAGGACATATCCCTCACACAGGACATATATTTCACACAGGATGTACCCTTCGCACAGGACATATCCTTCACACAGGACATATCCCTCACACAGGACATATCCTTCACTCAGGACATATCCTTCACACAGGACATACCCTTCACGCAGGATATATCCCTCACACAGGATATACCCCTCACACGGGACATACCCTCACACGGGACATATCCCTCACACAGGATATACCCCTCACACAGGACATATCCTTCACGCAGGACATACCCTCACACAGGATACAATCATTACACAGGACATATCCTTCACACAGGACCTATCCCTCACATAGTACACACCCCTTACAAAGAACATACCCTCACACAGGACATATATTTCACACAGGATGTACCCTTCACACAGGACATATCCTACACACAGGACATATCCTTCACACAGGACATATCCTTCACACAGGACATATCATTCACACAGGACCTATCCCTCACATAGTACACACCCCTTACAAAGAACATACCCTCACACAGGACATACCCTCGCACAGGACATATCCCTCACATAGGATATACCCGCCACACAGGACATATCCTTCACACAGGACATATTCTTCACAGAGGACATGCCATCACACAGGACATATCCTTCACGCAGGACATATCCTTTACTGGGGATATATCCTTTACACAGGAAATACCCCTCACAAAGGACATACCCCTCACACAGGGCATACCCCTCACATAGGACCTGCCCCTCACACAGGATATACCCCTAGCATAGAACATACCCCTGACACTGAACATGCCCCTAACACAGAACATACCCGTAACACAAAACATATCACTAGCACAGAGCATTCCTTTAACACAGAACATACCCCTAACACAGGATATACCCTTGACACAGAAGATACCCCTAACACAGGATATACCCCTCACGCAGAAAATACCCCTAACACAGGATATACCCCTAACATAGAGCATACCCTTAACACAGAACATACCCCTAACACAGAATATACACCTAACACAGAACATACCCCTAGTACAGAACATAACCCCCACACAGGATATACCCAAATCACAGAACATACCCCTAACACAGGATAAACCCCTAAAACAGAACATACCCCCAACGCAGAGCATACCCCTAACACAGAACATACCCCTAACACAGGATATACCCCTAATACAGAACATACCCTTAACACAGGATATACCCCTAACACAGAAGATACCTCTAACACAGAACATACCCCTAACACAGGATATACCCCTAACACAGAAGATACCCCTAACATAGAACATACCCCTCACTCAGGACATACCATTCACACAGGACATACCCCTCATACAGGACATATTATTCACAGAGGACATACCGGTCACACAGGACATACCCCTCACACAGGACATACCCCTCACACAGGACGTACCCCTCACACAGGACATACCCCTCACACAGGATATTACCCCTCACACAGGACATACCCCTCACACAGGACATATCACTCAAACAGGACATACCCCTCACACAGGACGTACCCCTCACACAGGACATACCCCTCACACAGTACATACCCTTCACACAGGACGTACCCCTCATGCAAAGCATACCCCTCTCACAGGACATACTGCTCAAACAGGACATACCCCTCACACAGTACATACCCCTCACACATGACGTACCCCTCACACAGGGCATACCCCTCACACAAGACATACCAATCACACAGGACATACCCTTCACACAGGACATACCACCTCACATAGGACGTATCCCTAACACAGGACGTACCTTTCACACAGGACATACGCCTCACACAGGACGTACCCCACACACCGGACATACCCCTCACAGAGGACATACCCCTCACACAGGACATACCCCTCACACAGGACATACCCCTCACACAGGACATACCCCTCTCACAGGACATTCCCTCACGCAGGACATATCCCTCATACAGGATATACCCGTCACACAGGACATATCCTTCACACAGGGCATATCCTTCACACAGGGCGTTCCCTCACACAGGACATATCTCTCACACAGGACATATCCTTCACGCAGGACATATCCTTCACGGGGGATATATCTTTTACACAGGACATAAACCTCACAAAGGACGTACCCCTCACACAGGACATACCCCTCACATAGGATCTACCCCTCACACAGGATATACCCCTAATATAGAACATACTCCTAACACTGAACATACCCCTAACACAGAACATACCCCTAGCACAGAGCATTCCTTTAACACAGAACATACCTCTAGCGAAGGATATACCCCTAACACAGAACATACCCCTAACACAGGATATACCACTCACGCAGAAAATACATCAACACAGGATATACCCGTAACACAGAACATACCCCTAACACAGAACATACCCCTAACACAGAATATACCCATAACACAGAACATACCCCTAACACAGAACATAACCCCAACACAGGATATACCCCTATCAGAGAACATATCCCTAACGCAGGACATACCCCTAACACAGGATAACCCCCTAAAACAGAACATACCAATAACACAGAACGTACCCCTAACACAGGATATACCCCTAATACAGAACATACTATTAACACAGGATATACCCCTGACACTAAAGATACCTCTAACACAGAACATACCCTTAAGACAGGATATACCCCTAATACAGAACAGACCTCTAACACAGAAGATACACCTAACATAGAACATGCCCCTCTCACAGGACATACCATTCACACAGGACATACCTCTCACAAAGGACATATCATTCACACAGGACATACCGGTCACACAGGACATACCCCTAACACGGGACATACCCCTCACTCATTACATTCCCCTCACACAGGACATACCCCTCACACAGGATGTACCCCTCACACAGGACATACCCCTCACACAGGAAATACACCTCACACAGGACACACCCCTCGCACAGGATATACCCTTCACACAGGACATATCCCTCACACAGGACATACCCCTCACACAGGACGTACCCCTCACGCAGGACATACCCCTCATACAGGAGATGCTCCTCACACAGGACGTACCCCTCACACAGGACATACCCCTCACCCAGGACATACCCCTCACACAGGACATATCCCTCACACAGGACACACCCCTCACGCAGGACATATCCCTCACACAGTACATACCCTTCACACAGGACGTACCCCTCACACAGGGCATACCCCTCACATAGGACATACCCCTCACACAGGACATACAGCTCACACAGGACATACACCCTCACACAGGACGTACCCCTCACAGAGGACATACTCCTCTCACAGGACGTAGCCCTCACACAGGACATACCAATCACACAGGACATACCCCTCACATAGGATATACCCCTCACACAGGACGTACCCCTCACACTGGACATTCCCCTCACACAGGACATACCCCTCACACAGGACATACCCCTCATACAGGACATACCCCTCACACAGGACAAACCCCTCACACATTACATACCCCTCATACAGGAGATATCTCTCGCACAGGACATATCCTTCACTCAGGATGTACCCCTCCCCCAGGGCATATCCTTCACCCATGACATACCCCTCACAAAGGACATATCTCTCACACAGGACATATCCTTCACACAGGACAAACCCCTCACACATTACATACCCCTCATACAGGAGATATCTCTCGCACAGGACATATCCTTCACATACGACATATCCTTCACTCAGGACATATCCTTCACACAGGACATATCCTTCACACAGGACATACCATTCATACAGGACATACCCCTCACACAGGCCATATCCTTCACACAGGACATATCCCTTGCACAGGACATATCCTTCACAGAGGATATACTCCTCACACAGGACATATCCTTCACACAGGACATGCCCTCACACAGGTGATGTTCCTCACACAGGATATACCCCTCATACAGGACATATCCTTCACATAGGACATATCCTTCACACAGGACATTTCCCTCACACAGGACATATCCTTCACACAGGACATACCCCTCACACAGAACATACCCCTCACACAGGAGATATCCTTCACACAGGACATATCTTTCACACAGGATATACTCCTCACACAAGACATTTTTCACATAGGACATACCCCTCACACAGGACATATCCTTCACACAGGACATACCCTTCTCACAGGACATATGGAAATAAGTCACTCTGTCTGACTTTTTTGGGTTATCCCAGGTTCTCTACACATATGCTGCTATGTATGATAATTCTATGTAACTGTATTGTGTATACCTGAATAAATTTACTTACTTACTTACTTACTTAATCCCTCACATAGTACATACCCCTTACAAAGGACGTACCCTCACACAGGACATATCGGTCACACAGGATATACCCGTCACATAGGACATATCCTTCAAATGAACATACCCTCACACAGGACATATCCCTCACACAGGACATATCTTTCACGCAGGACATATCCTTCACGGGGGACATATTCTTTACACAGGACATACCCCTCACACAGGACATACCCCTAACACAGGGGATACCCCTCCAAATGGACCTACCCCTCACACAGGATATACCCCTAACACAGAACGTACCCCTAACACAGAACATACCTATTACACAGAACATACCCCTAGCGCAGAGCATTCCCCTAAGACAGAACATACCCCTAACACAGGATATACTCATAAAACAGAACATACCCCAAATGCAGTACATACCCCTAACACAGAACATACCCCTAACACAGGATATACCCCTAATACAGAACATACCCTTAACACAGGATGTACCCCTAACCCAGAAGATACCTCTAACACAGAACATACCCCTAAGACAGGATATTCCCCTAATACAGAACAGACCTCTAACACAGTAGATACCCCTAACATAGAACATACCCCTCACACAGGACATACCATTCACACAGGACATACCCCTCACACAGGACATATCGTTCACACAGGACATACCGGACACACAGGACATACCCCTCACACAGGACATACCCCTCACACAGGACGTACCTCTCACACAGGACATACCCCTCACACAGGACATACCCCTCACCCAGGACGTACCCCTCCCACAGGATATACCTCTCACACAGGACATACCAGTCACACAGGTCATACCCATGACACATGACATACCCCTCACGCAGGACATACCATTCACACAGGACATACCCCTTACACTGGACATACCCTTCACTCAGGACATACCCCTCACACAGGACATACCCCTCACACAGGACATACCCCTCACACAGGGCATATCGTTCACTCAGGTCATACCCCTCACCCAGGACATACCCCTCACACATGACAGATCCCTCACACAGGTCATACCCCTCACGCAGGACATACCCTCACGCAGGACATACCCATCACACAAGACATACCCCTCACACAGGACATACCCCTGATACAGGACATATCATTCACACAGGACATACCCCTCACACAGGACATACCCCTCACACAGGACATATCCCTCACACAGAACTTAACCCTCACACAGAACATACCCCTCACACAGAACATACCCCTCACATAGGACATACCCCTCACACAGAACATACCCCTCACACAGAACATACCCCTCACACAGGACATGTCCCTCACACAGAACATAACCCTCACACAGGACATACCCCTCACACAGAACATACGCCTCACATAGGACATACCCCTCACACAGGACATATCCCTCACTCAGAACATATCGCTCACACAGGACATACCCCTCACACAGGACATATCCCTCACACAGAACATACCCCTCACACAGAACATACCCCTCACACAGAATATACCCCTCACACAGAACATACCCCTCACACAGAACATACCTCTCACACAGAACATACCCCTCACACAGAACATACCCCTCACACAGAACATACCCCTCACAGAGGACATACCCTCACACAAAACATACCCCTCACACAGGACATATCCCTCACACAGAACATACCCCTCACACAGAACATACCCCTCACAGAGGACATACCCCTCCCACAGGACATATCCCTCACACAGAACATACCCCTCACACAGGACATATCCCTCACACAGAACATACCCTTCGCACAGAACATACCTCTCACACAGAACATGCCCCTCACACAGAACATACCCCTCACACAGGACATATCCCTCACACGGAACATTCCCCTCACACAAAACATACCCCTCACACAGGACATATCCCTCACACAGAACATAACCCTCACACAGGACATATCCCTCACACAGAACATACCCCTCTCACAGAACATACCCCTCACACAGAACATACCCCTCACACAGAACATACCCCTCACACAGGACATATCCCTCACACAGAACATAACCCTCACAGAGGACATACCCCTCCCACAGGACATATCCCTCACACAGGACATAACCCTCACACAGGACATATCCCTCACACAGAACATACCCCTCTCACAGAACATACCCCTCACACAGAACATACCCCTCACACAGAACATACCCCTCACACAGGACATATCCCTCACACGGAACATTCCCCTCACACAAAACATACCCCTCACACAGGACATACCCCTCACACAGAACATACCCCTCACACAGGACATACCCCTCACACAGAACATACCTATCACACAGGACATACCCCTCACACAGGACATACCCCTCACACAGGACATACCCCTAACACAGGATGTACACCTCACACAGGATATACCCCTCACACAGGACATACCCCTCACACAGGAAATACCCCTCACACAAGATATACCCCTCACACAGGACATAACCTTCACACAGGATATACCCTTCACACAGGACGTACCCCTCAGAGAGGATATACCCCTCACACAGGACATATCCCTCACACAGAACATACCCCTCTCACAGAACATACCCCTCACACAGAATATACCCCTCACACAGAACATACCCCTCACACAGAACATACCTCTCCCACAGAACATACCCCTCACACAGAATATACCCCTCACACAGAACATACCCCTCACAGAGGACATACCCTCACACAAAACATACCCCTCACACAGGACATATCCCTCACACAGAACATACCCCTCACACAGGACATACCCCTCACACAGTACATACCCCTCACACAGAACATACCCCTCACACAGTACATACCCCTCACACAGAACATGCCCCTCACACAGTACATACCCCTCACACAGAACATACCCCTCACACAGAACATACCCCTCACACAGTACATACCCCTCACACAGAACATACCCCTCACACAGTACATACCCCTCACGCAGAACATACCCCTCACACAGAACATACCCCTCACATAGTACATACCCCTCACACAGTACATACCCCTCACACAGAACATACCCCTCACACAGTACATACCCCTCACACAGAACATACCCCTCACACAGTACATACCCCTCACACAGTACATACCCCTCACACAGAACATACCCCTCACACAGTACATACCCCTCACACAGTACATACCCCTCACACAGAACATACCCCTCACACAGAACATACCCCTCACACAGAAGATACCCCTCACACAGGACATACCCCTCACACAGTACATACCCCTCACACAGGACATACCCCTCACACAGAACATACCCCTCACACAGAACATACCCCTCACACAGAACATACCCCCACACAGGACATACCCCTCACACAGAACATACCCCTCACACAGGACATACCCCTCACACAGAACATACCCCTCACACAGAACATACCCCTCACACAGGACATACCCCTCACACAGTACATACCCCTCACACAGAACATACCCATCACACAGGACATACCCCTCACACAGAACATACACCTAACACAGGACATACCCCTCACACAGAACATACCCCTCACACAGAACATACCCCTCACACAGAACATACCCCTCACACAGGACATACCCCTCACACAGAACATACCCCTCACACAGGACATACCCCTCACACAGAACATACCCCTCACACAGAACATACCCCTCACACAGTACATACCCCTCACACAGTACATACCCCTCACACAGAACATACCCCTCACACAGAACATACCCCTCACACAGAACATACCCCTCACACAGAACATACCCCTCACACAGGACATACCCCTCACATAGGACATACCCCTCACACAGAACATATTCCTCACACAGAACATACCACTCACACAGGACATACCCCTCACACAGAACATACCCCTCACACAGAACATACCCCTCACACAGTACATACCCCTCACATAGGACATACCCCTCACACAGAACATACCCCTCACACAGAACATACCCCTCACACAGAACATACCCCTCACACAGTACATACCCCTCACATAGGACATACCCCTCACACAGAACATACCCCTCACACAGAACATACCCCTCACACAGAACATACCCCTCACACAGTACATACCCCTCACACATAACATACCCCTCACACAGAACATACCCCTCACACAGGACATACCCCTCACACAGGACATACCCCTCACACAGGACATACCCCTCACACAGAACATACCCCTCACACAGTACATACCCCTCACATAGGACATACCCCTCACACAGAACATACCCCTCACACAGAACATACCCCTCACACAGAACATACCCCTCACACAGTACATACCCCTCACATAGGACATACCCCTCACACAGTACATACCCCTCACACAGAACATACCCCTCACACAGGACATACCCCTCACATAGGACATACCCCTCACACAGAACATACCCCTCACACAGAACATACCCCTCACACAGAACATACCCCTCACACAGTACATACCCCTCACACAGGACATACCCCTCACACAGAACATACCCCTCACACAGTACATACCCCTCACATAGGACATACCCCTCACACAGAACATACCCCTCACACAGAACATACCCCTCACACAGAACACACCCCTCACACAGAACATACCCCTCACACAGTACATACCCCTCACACAGAACATACCCCTGACACAGAACATACCCCTCACACAGTACATACCCCTCACATAGGACATACCCCTCACACAGAACATACCTCTCACACAGAACATACCCTTCACACAGAACATACCCCTCACACAGTACATACCCCTCACACAGAACATACCCCTCACACAGAACATACCCCTCACACAGGACATACCCCTCACACAGGACATACCCCTCACACAGGACATACCCCTCACACAGGACATACCCCTCACACAGGACATACCCCTCACAAAGTACATACCCCTCACACAGAACATACCCCTCACACAGAACATACCCCTCACACAGAACATACCCCTCACACAGAACATACCCCTCACACAGAACATACCCCTCACACAGAACATACCCCTCACACAGGACATACCCCTCACACAGAACATACCCCTCACAAAGACACATATAAACTTAAACACACACTCAGTTTTATTCTTCATTATTAAAATACTAATCAATAAAACGCACAAATTATATAATTTCACAAAACTCGACTGATAGGTAGTCAAATATTTATTTAATCTTATCCATAAAATCTTTTTTTCATTAACTCTTCAAAAAACTATTATAAAATTCTTAATTTTCCACTTAGTCTTCATTTACGAACTGTAATTTTTTTTTTCAATAAATGATCATGGAAGAGCCATAATTTTTTTTCCATCAAATATTCACATTCATAGTCTTTATTTTTGGGTTGTTCCTCTAAAGAATTTTCTCCAAGACTCTTACTGGAACACTCTTCAAGATATTCCATGTGGAAACATATCCATTTTTTTACCTTATCCACAAACGTTCCCATCTACCATAATAAACTAAATTCACTAAGTCTTCTTAAACGGGTTTTCACTCATTTTAAAGAATATCCAAAACCCCGATTTAGGAAAAAACATTAAGATTCAAATGTAGTGATCCAGACATAACCTTTTTTCTAACACACTCTGAGAATTAGTTACTTCAGTTCTCCCTAAAGTAATAATTCAATTATTCTCATTCCACCAGACGTTTCATTCATGATTCATTCTACTTCGAATTACTTATACATTAGGTTCAAAATTCCTAATGAACTCACCAGTATTTTTAAAATTACTCTCAAAAGTGATTTCAGTTGCCTTATACACTTGATAATCAGAGTATTCCACAACTCTTATTTGTGTTTCAAAACATACAAGCAAGGAACAGGATGAAGTTGGAGTCATCTGTGGGCCAGCATTTTCATTTGATCAACTGACTTTATCTCGTTGACATCACTATGCTGTACGAATGTGTTCCATACTCTAGTCATCCTGGGTATATATGATCTCAGATGGAGTGATGTTCTGGAGAAGGGTACAGCCAGAGTGAAGTTGCTGCTTTCTGCCCGTCTTGTGGCATTAAAGCTTGTTTCACGCTGTCCTCGAAGTGGATCCAAGTGTGGCACTTTGACAATATTGACCTTGTACATAACAGTAAGGCCACCCACATCCCTCCTGTGTTGAAGGCTCTGCTGAAATGACAGATCTATCCAGGATGGGTCCAGGCGAGAGATGAGAAGTCTTGCTCTGTTCTCTACTTTGTCAAGCAGTCGCAGATGAGAGGGGGGGGGCAGGCAAACCAAGAAAGTGGAGCATACTCAAGGTGTGAGCGTACTTGTGCCTCGTACAGAATCTTGCAACTCCTACTGTCAAGCAGATGCGAGATACGGCGAAGTGCTGTAAGCTTCCTGGCTGCCTTGTTTGCAAGATTTACAACATGGTTCTTCATGGTTAGTTTGGAGTCAAATTTCACCCCAGGAATATCAACTTCTTCTCCAGGTGCCAACACCCTCCCATTCATCCTTATTACTGCAGCGGCATTACCTTCATGGTGCGTAGAGATCATCATAATTTGTGTTTTCTCAGGTGAAAATGCTACTTGCCATATATTTCCCCAAGCTGATATAGCTCTTAGCTGGTGATTGATGTAGCTTAGAGCAGCTGACATTTCTTCTGCGTATGCATGGGATTCTGGGATGAGATGAAGAAGGTCGTTGAAGTAGACATTCCGTAACAATGGTCCCAGCACGCTTCCTTGTGGAACACTTGCCCCAATAGGATGTCTTGCTGATTCTGTTCCATTGAGGACTACCCTTAGAGATCTACCATGAAGGTAATCACTGAGGAGACATAGCGTAGAGCCTGCAATTCCCAGTGCTTGAAGTTTTGCTAAGAGGCTCTGGTGCCACACCCGGTCGAAAGCACCAGCAATGTCCAGTGCTCTCTCTCTCAGACATTCAGCCCAGATTAAGTCTCTGTTCATACAAAGAACTCTCCTAGCACTATAAACCGGGCACTGGTTGTCTCTAGCTAAAGTCGTTTCTCGGAACAAATCTACATGGATTTCCTGTTCATTTATGCAACATTGCAAGAGCCTGAAGATGTGTTGATTCCAACCAGAATTGCCAAAATCTATCATTCAACTTTCCCAGTGGTTGCTTTGAATATATATATATATATATATATATATATATATATATATATATATATATATATATATATATATATATATATATATATATATATATATATACATACATATATATATATATATATATATATATATATATATATATATATATATATATATATATATATATATATATATATATATATATATGTATATATATATTTATATATGTATATATATTTATGGCAGTGAAGCAGCAGACCGATTCGGGTACCATGGTCTTGTGTGCCGTAAATCCGAGGGAAAAATTGCAAGACATGAGGAGGTTAATAACATCAAAAGGAGCCTCACAACAGCCGGATGCCCAGCAGTAAGGGAGCCACCCCAGCTATGCAGATCTGATGGCAGCCAGAAGCGTCCAGATGGCATCACCCTTCAAGCCTGGACAGACGGGACGCAGGTGGTGTGGGACTATACATGTGCATCTACCTTGGCTGATACCTATCTCCAATACACCAGGGAGGAAGGAGGGGCAGCTGCCAGCTTCAGGGAGTCCCAAAAGTCTAGAAAATATGGAGAACTTGCCCATCATTATATGTTTGTTCCCATAGGCTCAGAGACCCTTGGCTCATGGGGAAAGAATGCATCTAAATTCCTTAAGGAGCTGGGAAAAAGACTCATCAGGGTAACTAGGGATCCAAGGGCAGCTAGTTTTCTGTTCCAGCGGCTCAGTGCGGCTGTTCAAAGGGGTAATGCCTGCTGTATTTTGGGCACACGCCCCAGCTCTGAGGAGCTGGATGAGATTTTCGCCTTATAATTGCCCGTCTCCAGGCTGTGAGCGCACCTCACTCAGGGGACTTCCTCCAAACAGTTCCCATATCGGCAATTGGAACGCGACTCGACCCTAAGACCCTCCGTATTGCAGTGGCTCTGCGCCTTGCTGCCCCAATTCACACAGAATATATGTGTATTTGCGGCGAAGTGCAAGCAGACCAATACGGTCTACATGGTCTTAACTGTTCCAAAACCAAGGGCTGGCATGCAAGACACAATGAGGTCAACGACATCATTAAGAGAACCCTTGCTACAGCTGGATGCCCAGCCGAGAGGGAGCCCCGATCACTTGCAGCCAACAATACCCACAACCCAGCAAACCGCCCCGACGGGATCACCATCTATCCTTGGAAGAATGGCAAGCTCTTAGCATGGGACTATACCTGTGTGTCCACACTGGCTGACACCTATATCCATCACAGTGTGGGGCGACAGGGAGGAGCTGCTGACCACAGGGAGGAGTACAAGATCAGCAAGTACAGGGACATAAGCCAACAGTATCAATTTGTCCCAGTGGGATCAGAGACCTTGGGATCATGGGGAAAAAATGCCACACGTTTCCTTAAAGAATTGGGTTCCAGACTCATCGACACCACCAGGGACCCAAGGGCAGCCACTTTCATGTTCCAGCGCCTCAGCGTCGCCATCCAGAGGGGAAATGCTTGCTGCATACTTGGCTCACGTCCAGCCTCGGAGGAGCTGGAGGAAATTCATGATCTTTGATACATTGTGCCATTGTATTCATGTTTATGTTTTTTTCTATAAATGTATTCTGTTTATTAATAAATGTTCACATAGAAAATCAAATATAGGGGGTGGTAGGAGAAGAAAATATTCAAACTATATATATATATATATATATATATATATATATATATATATATATATATATATATATATATATATATATATATATATATATATATATATATATATGTGTGTGTGTGTGTGTGTGTGTGTGTGTGTGTGTGTGTGTGTGTGTGTGTGTGTGTGTGTGTGTGTGTGTGTGTGTGTGTCACTATTTGTACTCACCTATTTGTGGTTGCAGGGGTCGAGTCATAGCTCCTGGCCCCGCCTCTTCGCTGATTGCTACTAGGTCCTCTCTCTCCCTGCCCCATGAGCTTTATCATACCTCGCCTTAAAACTATGTATGGTTCCCGCCTCCACTACGTCACTTTCTAGGCTATTCCACGGCCTGACTACTCTATGACTGAAGAAATACTTCCTAACATCCCTTTGATTCATCTGAGTCTTCAACTTCCAATTGTGACCTCTTGTGTCTGTGTCCCTTCTCTGGAACATCCCGTCTTTGTCCACCTTGTCTATTCCGCGCAGTATTTTATATGTCGTTATCATGTCTCCCCTGACCCTCCTGTCCTCCAGTGTCGTCAGGCCGATTTCCCTCAACCTTTCTTCGTAGGACAATCCCCGTAGCTCTGGGACTAGTCTTGTTGCAAACCTTTGCACTTTCTCTAATTTCTTGACGTGCTTGACTAGGTGTGGATTCCAAACTGGTGCTGCATACTCCAGTATGGGCCTGACGTAAATGGTATACAGAGTCTTGAACGAATCCTTACTGAGGTATCGGAACGCTATCCGTAGGTTTGCCAGGCGCCCGTATGCTGCAGCAGTTATCTGATTGATGTGCGCCTCAGGAGATATGCTCGGTGTTATACTCACCCCCAGATCTTTTTCCTTGAGTGAGGTTTGCAGTCTTTGGCCATCTAAACTATATTGTGTCTGCGGTCTTCTTTGCCCTTCCCCAATCTTCATGACTTTGCATTTGGCAGGGTTAAACTCAAGGAGCCAGTTGCTGGACCAGGCTTGTAGCCTGTCCAGGTCTCTTTGTAGTCCTGCCTGATCCTCATCCGATTTGATTCTTCTCATTAACTTCACATCATCTGCAAACAAGGACACTTCTGAGTCTATCCCTTCCGTTATGTCGTTCACATATACCAAGAACAGCACAGGTCCTAGGACTGACCCCTGTGGAACCCCGCTTGTCACAGGCGCCCACTCTGACACCTCGTCACGTACCATGACTCGTTGTTGCCTCCCTGTCAGGTATTCTCTGATCCATTGCAGTGCCTTTCCTGTTATGTGTGCCTGATCCTCTAGCTTTTGCAGTAACCTCTTGTGAGGAACTGTGTCGAAGGCCTTCTTGCAGTCCAAAAAAATGCAGTCGATCCACCCCTCTCTCTCTTGTCTTACTTCTGTCACCTTGTCATAAAACTCTAGTAGGTTTGTGACACAGGATTTTCCTTCCCTGAAACCGTGCTGGTTGTCAATTATACACTTGTTTCTTTCCAGGTGCTCCACCACTCTCCTCCTGATGATCTTCTCCATGACCTTGCATACTATACACGTTAGTGATACAGGTCTGTAGTTTAGTGCCTCATGTCTGTCTCCCTTTTTAAAAATTGGGACTACATTTGCCATCTTCCATACCTCAGGGAGTTGCCCAGTTTCAAATGATGTGTTGAAGATCTTTGTTAATGGCACACACAATATCTCTGCTCCCTCTTTAAGGACCCACGGAGAGATGTTGTCTGGTCCCACCGCCTTTGAGGTGTCAAGTTCGCATAGCAGCTTCTTCACCTCCTCCTTGGTTATATGTACCTCATCCAGCACTTGCTGGTGTACCCCCCTGTTCTGATTTCCTGGAGTCCTACTGGTTTCCACTGTAAATACTTCTTTAAATCTCGTGTTGAGCTCCTGACATACCTCTCGGTCGTTTCTTGTGAATTCCCCATCACCCTTCCTCAGTCTGATTACCTGGTCCTTGACTGTTGTTTTCCTCCTGATGTGGCTGTACAACAGCTTCGGGTCAGTCTTGACTTTCGATGCTATGTCATTTTCATATTGTCGCTGAGCCTCCCTTCTTATCTGTGCATATTCGTTTCTGGCTCTTCGGCTAATCTCTTTATTTTCCTGAGTTCTCTGTCTTCTGTACCTTTTCCATTCTCTAGTACACCTAGTTTTTGCCTCCCTACACCTTTGGGTGAACCAAGGACTCGTTCTGTTCTTCCCATTATTTCTGTTTCCCTTGGGAACAAACCTCTCCTCTGCCTCCTTGCATTTTGTTGCCACATAGTCCATCATTTCTTGTACTGGTTTTCCTGTCAGTTCCCTCTCCCACTGAATGTCTTGAAGGAAGTTCCTCATGCCTGAGTAGTTCCCCCTTTTGTAGTTTGGTTTTTCCCACCCTATTCCTGCTACTCTCTCCACTTGGAGCTCAACTATGTAGTCGAAGCACAGAACCACATGATCACTAGCTCCCAGGGGCCTTTCATACATGATATCCTCGATGTCCGAACTACTCAAGGTGAATACAAGGTCCAGTCTTGCTGGTTCATCCTCTCCTCTCTCTCTGGTAGTGTCTCTAACATGTTGATGCATGAGGTTTTCCAGTACCACATCCATCATCTTGGCTCTCCATGTTTCGGGACCCCCATGGGGCTCCAGGTTTTCCCAGTCAATCTCCTTGTGATTGAAATCACCCATAACTAGTAACTTTGCTCCCCCCATGTGTGCTCTCCTGGCCACCTCGGCTAGTGTGTCGACCATTGCTCTGTTGCTCTCATCGTATTCTTCTCTTGGCCTCCTGCAGTTCTGTGGTGGGTTGTACATTACTGCAATTATCACCTTATGTCCCTCAGACTGGATTGTTCCTACTAAGTAGTCCCTTTCGCCCGTGCCATCCATTCCTTCCATTTTCTCAAAACCCCACTGGTTTTTAATGAGCAGTGCAACTCCTCCTCCCCCTCTCCTCCCTCTGTCTTTCCTGAGGATTTGATATCCGGATGGAAAGATTGAATCTGTTATTATTCTGGTGAGTTTTGTTTCTGTGAGTGCTATTATGTCTGGGGATGTCTCCTTGATTCTTTCGTGCCACTCCTCATACTTATTTGTTATTCCATCTGCATTTGTATACCACACCTTCAACTTCTTTTCTAAGACTGTGGTCTGGGAGGTGTATTGGGGTTGGGGAAGTGGGAGACCTGATAAGGAACTATGGGTGGTTGCTGTGGGGGTGGAGTTTGTAATGCAGTGGGTGGGGGCATTGGATGTGGCATGGGTGTTTTGGTTTAGAGTGTTTGGTTGCACTGGGGTTGACCTGGTTGGGAGGCTTCTATAGGAAGTTGTGAGGGAGGCTGTATTTGATCTTCTTCCTGTGTCTGGGATCTCCTGTCTGTCTTCTCCATCCCCTCTCTTTCCTCCTTTCGCCTTTGTACCATCTCTCTCAGTTTCTGCCTTTCTTCTTGTGTTCTGTCGCGGTCGAGATACACCTTCCTGTATGCCGGCATGTCCCTTAATCGTGCTTTCTCCTGCAGGATCCTGTTCCGAGTCGATTCTGCCTTGAAGGTCACTTTCACTGGCCGGGTTCTTTTTTTTACAAACCCCCCTATTCTCCGAAAATTTTCCAGCTGGGTCATGTCGTCTTCTCCTATTGCTTTCATGATGCTTTCAATTGCTTTTTTTTCCCCTTGTTTTCTTGCTTCATATGTTTCCCCTTCAACTTCCTGGAGCCCATACACAAAGACTGACCTCACCCTTTCATTCTCCCACTGCATATCCCTGTGTATCCCCTCATTCAATTTGATTTCCTCCATTGCAGCTTTCCTTTCTTCAGTTTCACTAGCTAATGTACTTGGGCTCAGTGGCCTGTCATTTTCCCTTCTCGGCTTTCCCTGGGCTCTGCTGTGGTCTGTTAGGGCCTCCACATATAGCTTAGCTCTTTCATTTACTACAGTCTCCACTGATAGAGCTTCTACATGCAGTTTTGCTCCTTCTTTCCCTACAGTCCCCTTATTTGTGACTGAGGTAGCAGTCTCTGTTGTCAATCCCAAAATGTTCTTTAGTTCTTTAGGCTGTTTCAGATTTTTCAGTTCCTCTTCTAAACTCTGTATCCTGGCCTCTGCTGCTTTGACTTGCACCTCCCACTTCCTGCTTTCCATGTCTATCCTCTCTTCCATTCTCATGCTAAGTTCTTCTAGTTTCTTTTCCCATTCATGTTCCCTTTTTATGAGCTCTGCTGCCCAATCTTCCTTTGCAGTTTCCTCCTCCTGTCCCTTGGTTTTTCTTGTTGCTCTCTGGCAACCCATTTTTGTTTTATCCTGATTGCCTCAGAGTGGGAAACCTATGTAATTCTGTGTGTTAGGTTAGTAGTGTGTATGTCAGAGTGTGGGTGGGGGGGAGGTAGTGGAGACTCTGTGGCTATGTGGGAGAGGAGTGGGGAGATTTAGGGGGGAATATGGGGAGTGGGAAGGAGGGAGAAGCAAGTGGGTGAGTGGGAGAGGGAGGGGGAAGGAGGGAGAGGTGGGGAGGGGGAGGGTGAAAGAGGGAGGGGAGGGATCAGGGGAAGGAGTGAGAGCTTGGTGGTGGAGGGGGGAGTGTATGCGTGAGTCTGTATGTGTGTGTGTGTGTGTGTGTGTGTGTGTGTGTGTGTGTGTGTGTGTGTGTGTGTGTGTGTGTGTGTGTGTGTGTGTGTGTGTGTGTGTGTGTGTGTGTGTGTGTGTGTGTGTGTGTGTGTGTGTGTGTGTGTGTGTGTGTGTGTGCTTGGCGATTAATTGGAACCTGAAACCCCACACCCATACAACCACTCATAGGTGCCAGGTGTCCAGTCTGTCCAGGTCTCTTTGAAGTCCTGCCTGGTCCTCATCAGATTTAATTCTCCTCATTAACTTCACATCATCTGCAAACAGGGACACTTCTGAATCCAACCCTTCCGTCATGTCGTTCACATATACCAAAAATAGCACTGGTCCTAGGACCGACCCCTGTGTGTGTGTGTGTGTGTGTGTGTGTGTGTGTGTGTGTGTGTGTGTGTGTGTGTGTGTGTATCTTACATTGTATATGAATGTGTACTCCTCAAGCCTTCTTTGTAGCCTCAATGTATTCTACTGAATTATTTCTTGGCGGGAGATACAGGTGTAACAAGCGAGAGACTGCCAGTGTTGTTCTTCCTGCATGAAGGAGAGTATCTCCGTGGTGCTGCCTCATCCCTGGGCCCACGTAAACTTCTGAAGGAGGATGTGGTGCTTATCACTGCTAACTACCGGCTGGGCGCCCTGGGTGAGTCACCCGGCCTTAAACCATCCTTCCCTTATCATTTTATTTAATTTAGCTGGATTATTTCAGGCATGAAAAATGTGAAAAAGTAAATGTATGAGGACACTGATATGTTGAGTCACTGAACACGAGGCAGTGGGCCCGCGGTATTGTTATTTACTCATGTTCACGTCACTTGGTTGATGCTCAAGAACTTCCTTTAGACGAGTATAGTTTCACATTCGCGTTATTTCAGTAGTGTAGAATGTAGATCATTCATATATACGTCGTACCTAATTAGCCGAACTTGCAGAATATCCCGAACTCCTTTAATAATTGGACTTTCCAAAAAGAGGAGAATAAAATTTTGTAGCTTGCCACAGCTATATATAACATTGACGACTAAGTGGTCTAGGGCATCTCAGACTTTTGGCGGACTACTCATGTGGCTTGTTGAAGTATTGGGGGTTTGATTCCCGGCCAGTGCACTTTTTGTTTACACACATACACGCACACACATACTGCGTGGAATAGATAAGGTGGACAGAGAGAGGATGTTCCAGAAACAAGGGGTCACAATCGGAAGCTGAAGACTCAGACGAGTCACAGGGATGTTAGGAAGTACTTCCTCAGTCACAGAGTACTCAGAAAGTGGAATAGCCTAGCAAGTGATGTAGTGGAGGCAGGAATCATACATAGTTTTAAGACTAGGTATGGCAAAGTTCAGGAAGCAGAGAGAGGACCTGGAAGCGATTAGTGAAGAGGCAGGGCCAAAAGCTGATTCTTGACCCCTGCAACCACAATTAGATGAGAACACACACACATACACACACACACACACACACACACACACACACACACACACACACACAAACATACACACACACACACACACACACACACACACACACACACACACACACACACACACACACACACACACACACACACACACACACAAACATACACACACACACACCCACACACACACACACAAACATACACACACACACACACACACACACACACACACACACACACACACACAAGGAATCATTCAGGACCCTGTACACCGTGTACGTTAGGCCCATATTGGAGTATGCGGCACCAGTTTGGAACCCACACCTAGCCAAGCACGTGAAGAAACTAGAGAAAGTGCAAAGGTTTGCAACAAGACTAGTCCCAGAGCTAAGAGGTATGTCCTACGAGGAGAGGTTAAGGGAAATCAACCTGACGACACTGGAGGACAGGAGAGATAGGGGGGACATGATAACGACATACAAAATACTGAGAGGAATTGACAAGGTGGACAAAGACAGGATGTTCCAGAGATTGGACACAGTAACAAGGGGACACAGTTGGAAGCTGAAGACACAGATGAATCATGTGGAGAAATTTTCTCCAGGAGGGGGGTATCAGCCCCCTTCAGCCCCTTTCAGCCCCCTTCAGCCCCCTTCAGCCCCTTTCAGCCCTGAGGGGCCACTCAGAAGGGGCGAGCGTCTTGTTTACTGCTAGAGTGAGTAATTGATCACAGATGCTATGCTACGTAATCAAGTGACCTCTGCTCCTTGCAGGGGTGTTGCAACGTGTATTTTTATAAGAGACAGTACATCTCTTACTTAGCAGGACAATTAAGGAAAATCCTGCTCCCACTTTATTACCATAGTAAAGTTGTACATTGTTGTCTATGATTAAGACAGCAAGAAACAAACATTCTGCTTTGCTTCATCGAGGTGACGACAAGGATGCAAGGTACTAGATCAGCGTTTTTTTTTTTGTGTTGGGACCACAAAGACTCTGTTGAGAATTAGGCCTTACCTGCTGTGTTCATTATATAATGAACACTTAGCTGATAAATGACAGCAAATCGTCTACACAGCCGTCCCTGCAGACGAGGTCTAGATGCTGTCGAAACCATCACAACAGTGGGCTGTCAAGAGATACAAATTGTAAGTATGAATTACCCCTAGGGGGTGTTATGACAGCATATTTCATTCGATGATGGCTGACGACTACTTACTTGTTTGGACTCAAAAGTCCACACCTTACTGCCGATTATAGGTTGATTACAAACTCCTTGTGACTCAAGAATTGCGCAATCCCCCGATCTACAAGAAATTCGTAACATACCTTGCTCTTTGTAACGTGAGCTATGGTGTTCTCAACACCTTCGACAGATATCGGTGACTTGATAGAAGCTGAAGTGTCCTTGGATGTCCACGTCTTCCATTGTCTAGGAAACGCACACTGGTACACTATGTTCCACAAGATTTGTCTTTATTGTTCACAATGTATCACAAGAGAAGCTGATCACACTTCTCTTAAGTGTTCATTGTGTTTTGTGAGACACTTTATTCACACTAACGCACAGATCAGTGTCCTGGTGTCAGTGTCACTCTCTCTATAGTCAAAGATAGTCTGCCGGACGCCACAGCGCTCCATGCCGTCACTGCCCTGGCACAAAAAAAAAAGCGCTGACCTAGTACCTTGCATCCTTGTCACCTCCTCGATGAAGCAAAGCAGAATGTTTGTTTCTTGCTGTCTTATAGACAACAATGTACACTATCTTTACTATGGTAATAAAGTGGAAGCAGGATTTTCCTTAATTGTCTTGCTAAGTAAGAGATGTACTGTCTCTTATAAAATACACTTTGCAACACCGCTGCAAGGAGCGGAGGTCACTTGATTACGCATAGCATCTGTGATCAATTACTCACTCTAGCAGTAAACAAGACGCTCGCCCCTTCTGAGTGGCCCCTCAGGGCTTGGGGGCTGAAAGGGGCTGAAAGGGGCTGATACCCCCCTCCTGGAGAAAATTTCTCCACACTGGGGGGCGGCGGAGGTTCGCTGCAGGTGAACTATTCATCACTTAACATTAATTTGATTTTCTCACTCGCCACCACTGCTGCTTGTTTTTTCTGAACTGCTTTAGTCTGTGTGGTTTCTGGAGAATCACTAATTTTGTTTTCAACACTGTGTAATTCTAACGGCACTAGTTTATTTATTGTCCGTTTATTCACTACACCTTTGCTCAAAACATCAACTGTCCTGATGATTCCATTTGCATCAGGATATATGGTCACAATTTTTCCAAGTGGCCATTGGGACCTCGGACCATCATTGTCAATAATCACTATGTCACCAGGTCTTAAGGACTTATGATTTTCAGGAACACCAGCTCCATAGAAGTGTTCTCTCAATGAGGTGAGATAGTCTTCTCGCCAAATTTTCTCCCAACGTTCAATCACTTTATTAAGGTGTTTGAATTTACGTCTGAGTTGCTCAGGTTCGAAATAAGTAGGATCCTCTATGATTTCTTTATCATTCATGGGAGGAACAGGTTCGAGCCTTCTGCCATGGAGTAAATGAGATGGACTTAACACTTCTAAATTGTCCAGATCATCGGTAACATAAGTTAGAGGTCTGTTGTTGACTATTTTCTATTTCAGTCACAACTGTACGGAATTCTTCTAAGTCTATTCTCTGACGATGAAGAGTCTTCCTTAGACAACGTTTTACAATGCCGATCATTCTTTCATAAAATCCGCCGTGCCATGGAGATTTAGGAGGAATGTATCTCCAACGACATCTGCGTTGATTCAGCATCTGTTGTACTTCTGGTTGATCAAAGATCTTGCTTATA
>NW_027197526.1:0-50000 GCF_038502225.1 Cherax quadricarinatus
CTTTTGGACTTCTGTTACTTATACTTCTTGAGATAAATCCAAGTAATCTGTTGGCCTTGTTGCGCACACTGAAGCACTGCTGTCTTGGCTTTAGATTTCTGCTTACCATGACTCCCAAGTCTTTTTCACATTCTGTATGACCAAGCTCTACTTCACCTAGATTATAGCTTCGAGGGTTATTTTCATTACCAAGGGCAAGTACCTTACACTTATCCACATTAAACTTCATCTGCCATTTCTCAGACCAAGACATTAATTTGTTCAAATCGTCCTGGAGTTCATTGATATCCTCCTCAGAGTGAATTATACGGCCTATCTTTGTATCATCAGCAAACTTACTCATGTCACTAGTAATCCCTTCATCAAGGTCATTAATGTAAATTATGAACAAGAGAGGGCCTAAAACTGATCCTTGTGGAACGCCACTAGTGACTAATCCCCATTCAGATTTCACTCCATTAATGGTAACTCTCTGCTTTCTATTGGTAAGCCATGCCTCAATCCATGCTAGAACTTTACCTCCTATACCATGAGCTGCCACTTTTCTTAAGAGTCTCTTGTGAGGTACTCTGTTGAAGGCTTTACTAAAATCCAAATAAACAATATCATATTCCTTATCACTGTCAACTGCCTCAAATGTTCTATTGAAGAACGTCAGTAAGTTTGTCAGGCAGGAACGACCTCTCGTGAATCCATGCTGAGATTCATTTATCAAGTTATGCTCTTCAAGGTGACTTCTGATAATGTCAGCTATAATTGATTCTAATAACTTGCCCACTATAGATGTCAGGCTTATTGGACGGTAATTTGAAGGAGTGGACTTATCCCCTGATTTGAATATAGGAACCACATTGGCCATCTTCCACATCTCTGGCACAACACTGGTAAGGATGGACGCATTGAATACACTCGTTAATGGCTGACTAAGCTCCATCTTGCATTCCTTAAGCACCCTTGAAAACAACTCATCGGGTCCCGGGGACTTATTTTGTTTCAGTTTGTCTATCTGTTTAATAACCATGTCCCTCGTGACAGTAATATTAGTTAACTTAAATTCATCAGGAACTAAATAATTGTTAATTACTGGAATCTCATTTACATCTTCCTGTGTAAAAACTGACAAAAAATAGTCATTAAATAAGGAACACATTTCCAGTTCATTATCCGTCAGCTGTCCATTCCCAGATTTCAGAGGTCCTACTTTTTCCTTCACCTTCGTCCTATACACTTGAAAGAACCCCTTTGGATTAGTCTTTGATTCATTAGCAACTCTAATTTCATAGTCACGTTTAGCCTTTCTAATCGCCTTTTTTACTTCTCTTTTAAGCTGAACATATTGGTCAGTAAGGTTAACCTCTCCTCTTCTGATGCGCCTATAAATTCCCCTTTTCTCCCCTAATAGATGCTTTAGCCTCCTGTTAACCCATTTGGGATCGTTATTATTAGACCTAATTTCTCTCTGGGGAATGTATATATTCTGGGCACTGTGTACATTATTAAGAAAACAATCATAAAAGCAGATCCCTTCATATTCATAAGTATGATTATCGTCAATAAAATCATTAGCTAGATAACCCCAATCAAGATTAGACAGATGTTCCCTAAGTCCATTATAATCGGCAGAACGAAAATCGGGGATTTTTACTGTATTATCATTATTCTTGCATTCCCAATTAATGCTAAAGGTGATGGATTTGTGATCACTAGTGCCAAGCTCTTCAGTGATCTCCAGATTATTCACGAGTGTTTCCTTATTTGACAAGACTAGGTCTAGCAAATTATTACCCCTGGTAGGTTCAGTTACACTCTGTTTCAGAAAACAGTCCTGAACTGTTTCCATGAAGTCACTGGACTCTAGATTACCTGTCAAGGAATTCCAGTCAATTTGGCTAAAGTTAAAGTCCCCTACTATGACTACGTTACTGTGTCCAGAAGCCCTAACAATTTCGTCCCAAAGAAGTCTCCCTCTATCGTGATCCAAGCCTGGAGGTCGATATATTACACCTAGAATTAGTTTTTCTTGACCCTCCACGAACTCTACCCAAACAGACTCTGTTACTGCTCCATCTATTTTTATACCTGTTTTTATGCAACAGTTAATATTTTCTCGAACATACAATGCAACTCCTCCCCCCTTCCCATTACATCTATCCACATTGAATAACTTAAATCCCTGAATATTACACTCAGCAGTCATATCCCGACTCTTTAAATCATACCACGTTTCAGTTAATGCAATGATATCAAAGTTCCCAGCACATGCTACCAAACGTAGTTCATTAATTTTATTTCTTGCACTTCGACTGTTAGCATAAAATACCATCATATGTTTTTTCTTCTGCACATTTTTCCTATTCATCTTTGTTTTTACACAATTTCTGAAATTATCATTACCCAGAGTTACTACATGACAGTTACTATTAAGATTCTTAATATCAGAGCATAAGTCAATATATCCATACTCATTATTAATCATTTCAAAACCCATACCTCTAACTAATCCTAGTTTAAAGTCCTAACAACCCCCTCAACTGAGTTAGCAAGAAAACCCACACCTGCCCTGTGAAGAAGTGTCTTGTTTGCTCCCGTGGACTGAACCAAGATGCCCTCCATCGAGCAACTTTACCAGCAACTTAAGGAAGAATTGAGGGCAGCGAAGATGGAGATACGGCGATTGACCGAGGAAAACAAGAGGATTCGTAGTAGTCCTCCTGTTTCGAGTCCTCAGGTCAAGAAGGGATCGTGGTCAGTGGCTGGACAGCAGGGGACGACGAAGTTGACGATCAAGAAGACGAATGGAAAGCCAGAAACGATGAAGAAGAAAGAGACTGCTGTGGAAACTCCCGTGGAAACCTCCAACGCATTCTCGGTGCTACCCGACGAATGTGAGTCTACTACTGGGATCGTCACGACGAACGACAAGGAAGGTAAGAATATTGTTGTTGTTGGGGATAGCCAGGTTAGATACATGGATAGGGCATTCTGCTTGAAGGACAGGAGTAGGAGACAAAGGGTATGCTTTCCTGGGGCTGGGATGGAGGACATATAACCCAACTAGGTAGACTGTTCCACTCATCAACTACCCTATTTCCAAACCAATACTTTCCTATGTCCTTTCTAAATCTAAACTTATCTAATTTAAATCCATTACTGCGGGTTCTCTCTTGGAGAGATATCCTCAAGACCTTGTTAATATGTTTGTAGATGAATGGTTCAGAGAACCGACATGTTGATAAATAGACACATGTGCAGCTCTTGGGTTTACCTGGAGTTTACCTGGAGAGAGTTCCGGGGGTCAACGCCCCCGCGGCCCGGTCTGTGACCAGGCCTCCTGGTGGATCAGAGCCTGATCAACCAGGCTGTTGCTGCTGGCTGCACGCAAACCAACGTACGAGCCACAGCCAGGCTGATCAGGAACTGACTTTAGGTGCTTGTCCAGTGCCAGCTTGAAGACTGCCAGGGGTCTGTTGGTAATCCCCCTTATGTGTGCTGGGAGGCAGTTGAACAGTCTCGGGCCCCTGACACTTATTGTATGGTCTTTTAACGTGCTAGTGACACCCCTGCTTTTCATTGGGGGGGGTGGTGCATCGTCTGCCAAGTCTTTTGCTTTCGTAGTGAGTAATTTTCGTGTGCAAGTTCGGTACTAGTCCCTCTAGGATTTTCCAGATGTATATAATCATGTATCTCTCCCTCCTGCGTTCCAGGGAATACAGGTTTAGGAACCTCAAGCGCTCCCAATAATTGAGGTGTTTTATCTCCGTTATGCACGCCGTGAAAGTTCTCTGTACATTTTCTAGGTCGGCAATTTCACCTGCCTTGAAAGGTGCTGTTAGTGTGCAGCAATATTCCAGCTTAGATAGAACAAGTGACCTGAAGAGTGTCATCATGGGCTTGGCCTCCCTAGTTTTGAAGGTTCTCATTATCCATCCTGTCATTTTTCTAGCAGATGCGATTGATACAATGTTATGGTCCTTGAAGGTGAGATCCTCCGACATGATCACTCCCAGGTCTTTGACGTTGGTGTTTCGCTCTATTTAGTGGCCAGAATTTGTTTTGCACTCTGATGAAGATTTAATTTCCTCATGTTTACCATATCTGAGTAATTGAAATTTCTCATCGTTGAACTTCATATTGTTTTCTGCAGCCCACTGAAAGATTTGGTTGATGTCCGCCTGGAGCCTTGCAGTGTCTGCAATGGAAGACACTGTCATGCAGATTCGGGTGTCATCTGCAAAGGAAGACACGGTGCTGTGGCTGACATCCTTGTCTATGTCGGATATGAGGATGAGGAACAAGATGGGAGCGAGTACTGTGCCTTGTGGAACAGAGCTTTTCACCGTAGCTGCCTCGGACTTTACTCTGTTGACGACTACTCTCTGTGTTCTGTTAGTGAGGAAATTATAGATCCATCGACCGACTTTTCCTGTTATTCCTTTAGCACGCATTTTGTGCGCTATTACGCCATGGTCACACTTGTCGAAGGCTTTTGCAAAGTCTGTATATATTACATCTGCATTCTTTTTGTCTTCTAGTGCATTTAGGACCTTGTCGTAGTGATCCAATAGTTGAGACAGACAGGAGCGACCTGTTCTAAACCCATGTTGCCCTGGGTTGTGTAACTGATGGGTTTCTAGATGGGTGGTGATCTTGCTTCTTAGGACCCTTTCAAAGATTTTTATGATATGGGATGTTAGTGCTATTGGTCTGTAGTTCTTTGCTGTTGCTTTACTGCCCCCTTTGTGGAGTGGGGCTATGTCTGTTATTTTTAGTAACTGTGGGACGACCCCCGTGTCCATGCTCCCTCTCCATAGGATGGAAAAGGCTCGTGATAGGGGCTTCTTGCAGTTCTTGATGAACACAGAGTTCCATGAGTCTGGCCCTGGGGCAGAGTGCTTGGGCATGTCATTTATCGCCTGTTCGAAGTCATTTGGCGTCAGGATAACATCGGATAGGCTTGTGTTAATCAAATTTTGTGGCTCTCTCATAAAAAATTCATTTTGATCTTCGACTCACAGTCTGGTTAGCGGCTTGCTAAAAACTGAGTCATATTGGGACTTGAGTAGCTCACTCATTTCCTTGCTGTCATCTGTGTAGGACCCATCTTCTTTAAGTAGGGGCCCAATACTGGACGTTGTTCTCGATTTTGATTTGGCATAGGAGAAGAAATACTTTGGGTTTCTTTCGATTTCATTTATGGCTTTTAGTTCTTCCCGCGATTCCTGACTCCTAAAGGATTTTTTTAGCTTAAGTTCGATGCTTGCTATTTCTCTGACCAGTGTCTCCCTACGCATTTCAGATATATTGACCTCTTTTAGCCGCTCTGTTATTCTTTTCCGTCGCCTGTAAAGGGAGCATACATCGAGTGCCACCGAGTTAATCTGTTCTAGGCATAAGTTGGGGTCTGTGTTGCTTAGTATATCTTCCCAGCTTATATCGGTTAGGACTTGGTTTACTTGGTCCCACTTTATGTTTTTGTTATTGAAGTTGAATTTGGTGAATGCTCCCTCGTGACTAGTCTCATTATGTCGGTCTGGGGCTCCGCGCATACATGTCTGAACCTCAATTATGTTGTGATCTGAGTATATTGTTTTTGATATGGTGACATTTCTTATCAGATCATCATTGTTAGTGAAGATGAGGTCTAGTGTATTCTCCAGTCTAGTAGGCTCTATTATTTGCTGGTTTAAATTGAATTTTGTGCAGAGATTTAAAAGCTCGTGTGAGTGTGAGTTTTCATCAGAGCTGCCTCCTGGTGTTATTACTGCAACAATATTATTTGCTATATTCCTCCATTTTAGGTGCCTTAAGTTGAAATCCCCCAGGAGCAAGATGTTGGGTGCAGGAGCTGGAAGGTTTTCCAGACAGTGGTCAATTTTTAACAGCTGTTCCTGGAATTGCTGGGATGTTGCATCCGGAGGCTTGTAGACTACCACAATGACTAGGTTTTGGTTCTCGACCTTTACTGCTAAAACTTCCACTACATCATTTGAGGCATTTAGCAGTTCTGTGCAAACAAGTGACTCTGCAATGTGTACAGGCCAACCCCCCCTTTTGCTTGTTCACTCTGTCACATCTGTATAGGTTGTAACCTGGGATCCATATTTCGTTGTCCAAGTGATCCTTTATGTGGGTCTCAGTGAAAGCCGCGAACATTGCCTTTGCCTCTGCAAGCAGTCCACGGATGAAAGGTATTTTGTTGTTTGTTGCTGGCTTTAGACCCTGTATATTTGCAAAGAAGAATGTTATCGGACTGGTGGTATTGTTGGTACTGGGGGGGGATTTTTTTTCCGGCATTAGTATCTGTATCTGTTGGTTTGGAGTGGAGGCCATCGACTGTGGTTCCACTCCAGGAATGACTGGATTTGGTGTACGATTTCTGCCATTTCCTGCCAGTTTTTTTTCCTTCCTGGCACTAAAAAACCTCTCCCTCTTGAGTGGCTGTGGCTACCCAGGTTTTCCCATGGCCTGGATGTTTTGTATCTTTTTGTCCCCTTTAGATGGTGTGCCTGGCAATTTAAGTTATAGCACAGTCTTTCCTGTACTGAAGAGGTACACAGTTCAGGGTGAAAAAGCTTACAGGAAGGGAGTTTGCATTTTCCTGTTGTCATATGGGCATGGCATTTTCTAGGGTGGTCATAGTTGCACGTCCCATCTGTTTTTCCAGATTTCCCATGCCAGCAGATACCGAGTGCATAGTATGTGCACAGGCTTGGTTTCCGTTTGCCTTGGGTTTCTGTGACTGTATTCCCTGTTGGTGCATGTTTCCCTGTCTTACTTCTATCCTCTCTAGCACCAACAATGGAGCTCCCACCAGTTGTTTTTGGCAATATATCCTCACTATTGCTAGTGGAGTCCTCTTGTTTGCTATTTCCTGCGGTATTTCTAGTTTGCAATATTGGTTTTATCTTATCTTTGACTACACTTGTTTCCCTACTATGGCTCCTGTCCCCTATGAGGTCATTTATATGTATTCCTTCCTGCGTATAATTCCCGACTACCTGGACAAAATCTCCAGCTTCACCATTACTGTCTCCCAGGACAGCACCTCCAGCTTCCCCATTACTGTCTCCCAGGACAGCATCTCCAGCTTCACCATTACTGTCTCCCAGGACAGCACCTCCAGCTTCACCATTACTGTCTCCCAGGACAGCATCTCCAGCTTCACCATTACTGTCTCCCAGGACAGCATCTCACCAGCTTCCAGCTTCCCATTACTGTCTCCCAGGACAGCATCCCACGGGGACAAAATCTCCAGCTTCACCATTACTGTCTCCCAGGACAGCATCTCCAGCTTCCCAGGACAGCATCTCCAGCTTCACCATTACTGTCTCCCAGGACAGCACCTCCAGCTTCACCATTACCTCTCCCAGGACAGCACCTCCAGCTTCACCACTGTCTCCCAGGACAGCACCTCCAGCTTCACCATTACTGTCTCCCAGGACAGCATCTCCAGCTTCCCCATTACTGTCTCCCAGGACAGCATCTCCAGCTTCACCATTACTGTCTCCCAGGACAGCACCTCCAGCTTCACCATTACTGTCTCCCAGGACAGCACCTCCAGCTTCACTATTACTGTCTCCCAGGACAGCATCTCCAGCTTCACCATTACTGTCTCCCAGGACAGCACCTCCAGCTTCACCATTACTGTCTCCCAGGACAGCACCTCCAGCTTCACTATTACTGTCTCCCAGGACAGCACTATCAGCCCCACATTTACTGACTACCAGGACTTCATCTCCAGCCTTACAGTTTCTGACTACATGGCCAGTATCAAGGGCAGTACCATTCAGCCCAGACTTTTTATGTTCCCATCTGTTGTAGAAAGCTTCCAGGTTTTCTATGAAAGCAGCTTTGATGTTGTCCTCTTTTAATACCCTTGTGATTTTAGTCCACAGATTTATCTCATTTGGGCATACCCAAAAACACTTCCCTGTTTTAATACTGCTTGTAGCTAGTTCTTGGATATCTGCACAAGGGGCGTGACACCAATTTCCACAAAAATGACAATTTATGCATGTGGAAGCCCGTTTGTTTGACTGACCACAGACTACACACAGCTTCATAATGATTTGAATGGTTGATTTACTGCAATTCTACTAGCAACCTCTTGAATATTCTATTAATAACCTGCTAGGTAGTGCACAACGAAACCGTTTGAAACCAGTCAAGGGTTCGGACCAGTCAAGGGTTCGGACCAGTCAAGGGTTCGGACCAGTCAAGGGTTCGGACCAGTATCTTTATTGAGGAAACGTTTCGCCACACAGTGGCTTCATCAGTCCATACATAGGAGAAACTTGAAGAACAGGAGGAGAATGAGGTAATCAGTCCCTCAACCTTGAGTCGATGTGTTCAGTCCATCTACTCAAGATTGATGGACTGAACACATCGACTCAAGGTTGAGGGACTGATTACCTCATTCTCCTCCTGTTCTTCAAGTTTCTCCTATCTATGGACTGATGAAGCCACTGTGTGGCGAAACGTTTCCTCAATAAAGATACCCAAGAGTTGCACATGTGTCTAATTTATCACCTTATTAATATCTCCTTTATTAATACCTATCTTCCACTTATACACTTGGATCAGGTCTCCCCTCATTCTTCGTCTAACAAGTGAATGTAACTTAAGAGTCTTCAATCTTTCTTCATAAGGAAGATTTCTAATGCTATGTATTAATTTAGTCATCCTACGCTGAATGTTTTCTAACGAATTTATGTCCATTTTGTAATATGGAGACCAGAACTGAGCTGCATAATCTAGGTGAGGCCTTACTAATGATGTATAAAGCTGCAGTATGACCTCTGGACTTTTAAGGCCGCTGCCCACCATAACCCCCAAGTCCCCTTCGCAATCTGTATGGCTAGCTTCTACATCATTCAACTTATAAGTGCTAGGGCTATGGACACTCCCGAGCCCCAGAACCTTGCATTCATCCACATTGAACCGCATCTGCCACTCTTCCGGCCAAGAGCAGAGTTTGTCCAAATCCTCCCGAAGTTCCCCAACATCCACGTTTGAATCAATTATCCCACCCATCCTCGTGTCATCGGCGAATTTGCTCATATCACTAGCAATTCCCTCATCAAGATCATTGATACACATTACAAACAACAACGGGCCCAAGACTGATCCCTGTGGAACGCCACTTGTTACTGATCCCCACTCGGACCCAACCCCATTCATGGACACCCTCCGCCCCCCGTCTGCGAGCCATGACTCGATCCACGAGAGCACCCCTCCCCCAATGCCATGAGCTGCCACCTTCTTCAACAGTCCCTGGTGCGGAACTCTATCAAACACCTTACTAAAATCTAAGCAAACAATATCAAATTCCTTATCGTGGTCAACAGCCTCAAAAGCTTTACTGAAGAAAGCTAATAAATTAGTTAGACAAGACCGGCCTCTTGTGAATCCATGCTGAGTATCATTAATCAAGCCATGCCTATCGAGATGGCCTCCTATAATCTGAGCTACAATCGACTCTAGCAATTTGCCTACAATTGAGGTCAGGCCCATTGGGCGGCAATTTGACGGTAACGACCCGTCCCCCGTTTTAAAAACAGGAACTACATTAGCCATCCTCCACATATCAGACACTACACCTGTTTGAAGAGATAAACCAAAAACACTAGTTAATGGTTCACAGAGTTCCATTTTGCATTCCTTAAGAACCCTTGAAAAAACCTCATCAGGACCCGGCGACTTATTTTGCTTCAGTCTGTCTATCTGCTTCACAACCATCTCACTAGTGACTGTGATGTTACATAATTTATCTTCCTCTGGCCCACTATAAAAACTAATTACCAGAACACTATTAGTGTCTTCCTGTGTAAAAACCGAGAGAAAATAATTATTTAAAATCGAGCACATTTCATTCTTCCTGTCAGCAAGATGCCCATAGTTATTTTTAAGGGGACCTGTCTTATCTCTAACTTTTGTTCTATATACCTGGAAAAAACTTTTCGGGTTAGTTTTAGAATCCCTAGCAACTTTAATTTCATAGTCCCTTTTAGCTTTTCTTATCCCCTTTTTAATGTCCCTCTTAATGTCAATGTACTGATTCATAAGATGACCCTCACCTCTTTTGATACGCCTATAAATTCCTTTCTTATGCCCTAGTTGATACTTCAGCCTATTATTCATCCATTTTGGGTCATTTCTATTTGATCTAATTTCTTTGTAAGGGATAAACGTTCTCTGAGCAGCATGTATAGTGTTCAGAAAACTGTCATATTGATAGCTCTCTTCGTTACCCCAGTCAACAGATGATAAGTGTTCTCTAAGCCCATCGTAATCTGCTAAGCGAAAATCTGGGACTGTTACTGAGTTATCGCTACTATCGTACTTCCATTCAATGCTAAATGTAATTGATTTGTGGTCGCTAGCACCCAGTTCCTCTGAAACTTCTAAATTATTAACAAGGGATTCATTGTTTGCCAGAACTAAGTCAAGCAGGTTATTACCCCTTGTAGGTTCTGTCACAAACTGCTTCAAAAAACAATCCTGAACTACTTCTAAGAAGTCGTATGATTCTAAATTCCCAGTCAAGAAATTCCAATCAATATGACTAAAGTTAAAGTCTCCTAGAATTACTATATTATTGTGCCTTGTGGCCCTAACAATTTCCTCCCATAGTAGTCTCCCTTGGTCCCTATCTAAGTTTGGGGGACGGTATATCACACCTAAAATCAATTTTTCATGTCCCTCTGAAAATTCTTTCCAAACAGACTCTGTATGTGTTACTTCAGACTTAATACCCGTTTTTATGCAACAGTTCAAGCGATCTCGGATGTACAATGCCACCCCACCCCCCTTCCCGATACTTCTATCTACTTGGAACAATTTAAAACCCTGAATGTGACATTCCACAGGCATGTCCCAACTTTTCAGTTATGGCAAATACATCAATGTTACCTGCACTAGCAACTAGTCTCAACTCGTCCATATTATTCCTAGCACTACGACTATTTGTGTAATATATATTTAAGGACCCTCCTTTCTCTTTACCCTTCCTGCTCCTTTCTGTTATTCCACTAAACCTATTACTGTCCTTGTCAATTAATGCCACTGGCTTTCCAATACCCATCTCATTTTGCCTATTACTAGTTCTAGTACTCATATTACTACACTGGGACTTCACTGTTTTCCCGCCAAAACCCATACCACTAACTATTCCTAGTTTAAAGACCTAACAGCTCCCTCCACTGCGTTGGCCAGTGCTCCCACCCCAGACCTAGATAAGTGAACCCCATCCCTGGCATACATGTCATTTCTGCCATAGAAGAGGTCCCAGTTGTCAATGAATGTTACTGCATTTTCCTTATAGTATTTGTCCAGTGTTACGACTTAATCTTCACCGTAACAATAGGGGCACAAATAACTCCATTTTTTTTGTTAGTTTTATTTTATTACCAATCATTTAGCTTCATTGGTATTTGGTTAGTGAATTAAAATAACCACAAGCAATTATAAATGAAATACTATACAGCAAGGAACCCAATCTTACGTTCAAATTCTCATTAACAGAGTATGATACAATAATTTCAATTAATAATCTACTAATCTCACCATTTAACTCTTTTAGAAAGGTCTAGGGTAACGAAATAGTTATCTTTCATAAGTGACATGAATTACCAGACTTCAGGAAACTAATGGCAAAGGCAAGACAATAGACTTGGTATAAAGTTTTAGTTTAAGCTAGGAGCTTTGTGTTGAAGACCCGTACCGAGTCAGAGCTAGGAGCTGACTGACTCACTCAACTACTTCATAGTCAGACTTCAGCTCTGCCAGAAGACCCGTACTGAGTCAGAGCTAGGAGCTGACTGACTCACTCAACTACTTCATAGTCAGACTTCAGCTCTGCCAGAAGACCCGTACTGAGTCAGAGCTAGGAGCTGACTGACTCACTCAACTACTACATAGTCAGACTTCAGCTCTGCCAGAAGACCCGTACCGAGTCAGAGCTAGGAGCTGACTGACTCACTCAACTACTTCATAGTCAGACTTCAGCTCTGCCAGAAGACCAGTACTGAGTCAGAGCTAGGAGCTGACTGACTCACTCAACTACTTCATAGTCAGACTTCAGCTCTGCCAGAAGACCAGTACTGAGTCAGAGCTAGGAGCTGACTGACTCACTCAACTACTACATAGTCAGACTTCAGCTCTGCCAGAAGGCGACGCGTGGCGTCAATTCTAGAACCACCAATTGGTCACTACAGTAGTGGTTACACATTCGTAATACCTAACCTAATAATAATATAATATAATAGTTATAATAATCATGGGGAAAGATATAATATAATACAAAGAGAGTACTTTTGATTCATACTGTACCCGATAATAATATATAGTGGAACCTGCTTTATCTAGCTAGTAATAAAGTGGTTCACGATATATTATTACAGAACTTATTTTAACCAGGCCTTTTATTTTTGTATATAATGGAGTGAAGTAGGGGCGCGTAACATCCAGCCAGCAAATGATACCAATTGCTCTGGACAACCATTCATTTCCAACTCCTCTCCTTGGCAAAATGCCACATATGACAGGGTTCCCACCCTTCCTCCTAATTATCTCTATTGCTGACCTATACCTGCTAATCAGGTCCTCACTCCTACGTCTGCCAACATCGTTGCCTCCAGCACTGAGACAGATAATAGGATTGCTCCCATTACCGCTTATGATGTCATCCAGATGGCTAACAATATCCTTCATCCCAGCCCCAGGAAAACACACTCTCTGCCTCCTACTCCTATCCTTCAAGCAGAATGCCCTATCCATGTACCTAATCTGGCTATCCCCAACAACAACGTTTTTACCTTCCTTGGCGACGTCTGTCGTGATGTTCCCAGTAGTCGACTCACGTTCGCCAGGTAGCACTACACCTTCACTTGTGGAATTCATCAAGACGTTCTCGATGGTTTTCGTTCGGGTTTCCAGGGATGTCTCACTCATGTCAGCCAATGCTTCCTTAGTGCTCATTGTGACATTCCCAGTAGAACACCCACATTCGTCAGGTAGCACCAAAAATGGGTTGGACTTTTCCACAATAGTCTTCTGGGTCCTCGTTGTTTCTGCCTCTCCAAGAGTCTTCTTGATCCTCAGCTTGGTTCCATGTTGCCCGGCCACTAACCAAGCTCCCCTCTTAACCTGGGGACTCACAACAGGAGAATTACTTCTAATCCTCTTGTTCTCCTCCGTTAATCGCCGTATCTCCTGCTTAGCAACCCTAAGCTCTTCTTTCAGTTGCTGGTAAAGTTGCTCAAGAGAGAGCATCCTGGTTCAGATTCACAGAGAGCACTCAAGCAGGTCTTCACAGAGCTTAGTACACGTCACCACTGAGCTAAGTGCACATCACCACTGAGCTAAGTACACATCACCACTGAGCTAAGTACACATCATCACTGAGCTAAGTACATATCACCACTGAGCTAAGTACATATCACCACTGAGCTAAGTACACATCACCACTGAGCTAAGTACACATCACCACTGAGCTAAGTACACATCACCACTGAGCTAAGTACACATCACCACTGAGCTAAGTACACATCACCACTGAGCTAAGTACACATCACCACTGAGCTAAGTGCACATCACCACTGAGCTAAGTGCACATCACCACTGAGCTAAGTACACATCACCACTGAGCTAAGTACACATCACCACTGAGCTAAGTACACATCTCCACTGAGCTAAGTGCACATCACCACTGAGCTAAGTACACATCTCCACTGAGCTAAGTGCACATCTCCACTGAGCTAAGTGCACATCACCACTGAGCTAAGTGCACATCATCACTGAGCTAAGTGCACATCACCACTGAGCTAAGTGCACATCACCACTGAGCTAAGTACACATCTCCACTGAGCTAAGTGCACATCTCCACTGAGCTAAGTGCACATCATCACTGAGCTAAGTGCACATCACCACTGAGCTAAGTGCACATCTCCACTGAGCTAAGTGCACATCTCCACTGAGCTAAGTGCACATCTCCACTGAGCTAAGTGCACATCTCCACTGAGCTAAGTACACATCACCACTGAGCTAAGTGCACATCTCCACTGAGCTAAGTGCACATCTCCACTGAGCTAAGTGCACATCTCCACTGAGCTAAGTGCAGTTCTCCACTGAGCCAAGTGCACATCTCCACTGAGCTAAGTGCACATCTCCACTGAGCAAAGTGCACATCACCACTGAGCTAAGTGCACATCACCACTGAAGATAACTCTGAGTACACACAACTGTGAAGATAACTCTGAGTACACACAACTGTGAAGATAACTCTGAGTACACACAACTCTGAGTACATACAACTGTGAGATAACTCTGAGTACACACAACTTTGAAGATAACTCTGAGTACACACAACTGTGAAGATAACTCTGAGTACACACAACTGTGAAGATAACTCTGAGTACACACAACTGTGAAGATAACTCTGAGTACACACAACTGTGAAGATAACTCTGAGTACACACAACTGTGAAGATAACTCTGAGTACACACAACTGTGAAGATAACTCTGAGTACACACAACTGTGAAGATAACTCTGAGTACACACAACTGTGAAGATAACTCTGAGTACACACAACTCTGAGTACATACAACTGTGAGATAACTCTGAGTACACACAACTGTGAAGATAACTCTGAGTAAACACAACTGTGAAGATAACTCTGAGTACACACAACTGTGAAGATAACTCTGAGTACACACAACTGTGAAGATAACTCTGAGTACACACAACTCTGAGTACATACAACTGTGAGATAACTCTGAGTACACACAACTGTGAAGTTAACTCTGAGTACACACAACTGTGAGATAACTCTGAGTACACACAACTTTGAAGATAACTCTGAGTACACACACAACTTTGAAGTTAACTCTGAGTACACACAACTGTGAAGATAACTCTGAGAACACACAACTCTGAGTACATACAACTGTGAGATAACTCTGAGTACACACAACTGTGAAGTTAACTCTGAGTACACACACAACTTTGAAGTTAACTCTGAGTACACACAACTGTGAAGATAACTCTGAGTACACACAACTCTGAGTACATACAACTGTGAGATAACTCTGAGTACACACAACTGTGAGATAACTCTGAGTACACACAACTTTGAAGATAACTCTGAGTACACACAACTTTGAAGTTAACTCTGAGTACACACAACTCTGGGATAACTCTGAGTACACACAACTCTGAGATAACTCTGAGTACACACAACTCTGAGATAACTCTGAGTACACACAACTCTGAGATAACTCTGAGTACACACAACTTTGAAGATAACTCTGAGTACACACAGCTTTGAAGATAACTCTGAGTACACACAACTCTGAGATAACTCTGAGTACACACAACTGTGAAGATAACTCTGAGTACACACTGAGCTAAGTGCACATCACCACTGAGCTAAGTGCACATCACCACTGAGCTAAGTACACATCTCCACTGAGCTAAGTGCACATCTCCACTGAGCTAAGTGCACATCATCACTGAGCTAAGTGCACATCACCACTGAGCTAAGTGCACATCTCCACTGAGCTAAGTGCACATCTCCACTGAGCTAAGTGCACATCTCCACTGAGCTAAGTGCACATCTCCACTGAGCTAAGTACACATCACCACTGAGCTAAGTGCACATCTCCACTGAGCTAAGTGCACATCTCCACTGAGCTAAGTGCACATCTCCACTGAGCTAAGTGCAGTTCTCCACTGAGCTAAGTGCACATCTCCACTGAGCTAAGTGCACATCTCCACTGAGCTAAGTGCACATCACCACTGAGCTAAGTGCACATCACCACTGAAGATAACTCTGAGTACACACAACTGTGAAGATAACTCTGAGTACACACAACTGTGAAGATAACTCTGAGTACACACAACTGTGAAGATAACTCTGAGTACACACAACTCTGAGTACATACAACTGTGAGATAACTCTGAGTACACACAACTTTGAAGATAACTCTGAGTACACACAACTGTGAAGATAACTCTGAGTACACACAACTGTGAAGATAACTCTGAGTACACACAACTGTGAAGATAACTCTGAGTACACACAACTATGAAGATAACTCTGAGTACACACAACTGTGAAGATAACTCTGAGTACACACAACTGTGAAGATAACTCTGAGTACACACAACTGTGAAGATAACTCTGAGTACACACAACTCTGAGTACATACAACTGTGAGATAACTCTGAGTACACACAACTGTGAAGATAACTCTGAGTACACACAACTGTGAAGATAACTCTGAGTACACACAACTGTGAAGATAACTCTGAGTACACACAACTGTGAAGATAACTCTGAGTACACACAACTCTGAGTACATACAACTGTGAAATAACTCTGAGTACAGACAACTGTGAAGTTAACTCTGAGTACACACAACTGTGAGATAACTCTGAGTACACACAACTTTGAAGATAACTCTGAGTACACACACAACTTTGAAGTTAACTCTGAGTACACACAACTGTGAAGATAACTCTGAGTACACACAACTCTGAGTACATACAACTGTGAGATAACTCTGAGTACACACAACTGTGAAGTTAACTCTGAGTACACACACAACTTTGAAGTTAACTCTGAGTACACACAACTGTGAAGATAACTCTGAGTACACACAACTCTGAGTACATACAACTGTGAGATAACTCTGAGTACACACAACTGTGAGATAACTCTGAGTACACACAACTTTGAAGATAACTCTGAGTACACACAACTTTGAAGTTAACTCTGAGTACACACAACTCTGGGATAACTCTGAGTACACACAACTCTGAGATAACTCTGAGTACACACAACTCTGAGATAACTCTGAGTACACACAACTCTGAGATAACTCTGAGTACACACAACTTTGAAGATAACTCTGAGTACACACAGCTTTGAAGATAACTCTGAGTACACACAACTCTGAGATAACTCTGAGTACGCACAACTGTGAAGATAACTCTGAGTACACACAACTTTGAAGATAACTCTGAGTACACACAACTTTGAAGATAACTCTGAGTACACACAACTCTGAGATAACTCTGAGTACACACAACTCTTAGATAACTCTGAGTACACACAACTCTGAGATAACTCTGAGTACACACAACTCTGAGATAACTCTGAGTACACACAACTCTGAGATAACTCTGAGTACACACAACTCTGAGATAACTCAGAGTACACACAACTTTGAGATAACTCTGAGTACACACAACTCTGAGATAACTCTGAGTACACACAACTCTGAGATAACTCAGAGTACACACAACTCTGAGATAACTCTGAGTACACACAACTCTGAGATAACTCTGAGTACACACAACTCTGAGATAACTCAGAGTACACACAACTTTGAGATAACTCTGAGTACACACAACTCTGAGATAACTCTGAGTACACACAACTCTGAGATAACTCTGAGTACACACAACTCTGAGATAACTCAGAGTACACACAACTTTGAGATAACTCTGAGTACACACAACTCTGAGATAACTCTGAGTACACACAACTCTGAGATAACTCTGAGTACACACAACTCTGAGATAACTCTGAGTACACACAACTCTGAGATAACTCAGAGTACACACAACTCTGAGATAACTCTGAGTACACACAACTGTGAGATAACTCTGAGTACACACAACTCTGAGATAACTCTGAGTACACACAACTCTGAGATAACTCTGAGTACACACAACTCTGAGATAACTCTGAGTACACACAACTGTGAGATAACTCTGAGTACACACAACTCTGAGATAACTCAGAGTACACACAACTCTGAGATAACTCAGAGTACACACAACTCTGAGATAACTCTGAGTACACACAACTTTGAAGATAACTCTGAGTACACACAGCTTTGAAGATAACTCTGAGTACACACAACTCTGAGATAACTCTGAGTACACACAACTGTGAAGATAACTCTGAGTACACACTGAGCTAAGTGCACATCACCACTGAGCTAAGTGCACATCACCACTGAGCTAAGTACACATCTCCACTGAGCTAAGTGCACATCTCCACTGAGCTAAGTGCACATCATCACTGAGCTAAGTGCACATCACCACTGAGCTAAGTGCACATCTCCACTGAGCTAAGTGCACATCTCCACTGAGCTAAGTGCACATCTCCACTGAGCTAAGTGCACATCTCCACTGAGCTAAGTACACATCACCACTGAGCTAAGTGCACATCTCCACTGAGCTAAGTGCACATCTCCACTGAGCTAAGTGCACATCTCCACTGAGCTAAGTGCAGTTCTCCACTGAGCTAAGTGCACATCTCCACTGAGCTAAGTGCACATCTCCACTGAGCTAAGTGCACATCACCACTGAGCTAAGTGCACATCACCACTGAAGATAACTCTGAGTACACACAACTGTGAAGATAACTCTGAGTACACACAACTGTGAAGATAACTCTGAGTACACACAACTCTGAGTACATACAACTGTGAGATAACTCTGAGTACACACAACTTTGAAGATAACTCTGAGTACACACAACTGTGAAGATAACTCTGAGTACACACAACTGTGAAGATAACTCTGAGTACACACAACTGTGAAGATAACTCTGAGTACACACAACTGTGAAGATAACTCTGAGTACACACAACTGTGAAGATAACTCTGAGTACACACAACTGTGAAGATAACTCTGAGTACACACCACTGTGAAGATAACTCTGAGTACACACAACTGTGAAGATAACTCTGAGTACACACAACTCTGAGTACATACAACTGTGAGATAACTCTGAGTACACACAACTGTGAAGATAACTCTGAGTACACACAACTGTGAAGATAACTCTGAGTACACACAACTGTGAAGATAACTCTGAGTACACACAACTGTGAAGATAACTCTGAGTACACACAACTCTGAGTACATACAACTGTGAAATAACTCTGAGTACAGACAACTGTGAAGTTAACTCTGAGTACACACAACTGTGAGATAACTCTGAGTACACACAACTTTGAAGATAACTCTGAGTACACACACAACTTTGAAGTTAACTCTGAGTACACACAACTGTGAAGATAACTCTGAGTACACACAACTCTGAGTACATACAACTGTGAGATAACTCTGAGTACACACAACTGTGAAGTTAACTCTGAGTACACACACAACTTTGAAGTTAACTCTGAGTACACACAACTGTGAAGATAACTCTGAGTACACACAACTCTGAGTACATACAACTGTGAGATAACTCTGAGTACACACAACTGTGAGATAACTCTGAGTACACACAACTTTGAAGATAACTCTGAGTACACACAACTTTGAAGTTAACTCTGAGTACACACAACTCTGGGATAACTCTGAGTACACACAACTCTGAGATAACTCTGAGTACACACAACTCTGAGATAACTCTGAGTACACACAACTCTGAGATAACTCTGAGTACACACAACTTTGAAGATAACTCTGAGTACACACAGCTTTGAAGATAACTCTGAGTACACACAACTCTGAGATAACTCTGAGTACGCACAACTGTGAAGATAACTCTGAGTACACACAACTTTGAAGATAACTCTGAGTACACACAACTTTGAAGATAACTCTGAGTACACACAACTCTGAGATAACTCTGAGTACACACAACTCTTAGATAACTCTGAGTACACACAACTCTGAGATAACTCTGAGTACACACAACTCTGAGATAACTCTGAGTACACACAACTCTGAGATAACTCTGAGTACACACAACTCTGAGATAACTCAGAGTACACACAACTTTGAGATAACTCTGAGTACACACAACTCTGAGATAACTCTGAGTACACACAACTCTGAGATAACTCAGAGTACACACAACTCTGAGATAACTCTGAGTACACACAACTCTGAGATAACTCTGAGTACACACAACTCTGAGATAACTCAGAGTACACACAACTTTGAGATAACTCTGAGTACACACAACTCTGAGATAACTCTGAGTACACACAACTCTGAGATAACTCAGAGTACACACAACTTTGAGATAACTCTGAGTACACACAACTCTGAGATAACTCTGAGTACACACAACTCTGAGATAACTCTGAGTACACACAACTCTGAGATAACTCTGAGTACACACAACTCTGAGATAACTCAGAGTACACACAACTCTGAGATAACTCTGAGTACACACAACTGTGAGATAACTCTGAGTACACACAACTCTGAGATAACTCTGAGTACACACAACTCTGAGATAACTCTGAGTACACACAACTCTGAGATAACTCTGAGTACACACAACTGTGAGATAACTCTGAGTACACACAACTCTGAGATAACTCAGAGTACACACAACTCTGAGATAACTCAGAGTACACACAACTCTGAGATAACTCTGAGTACACACAACTCTGAGATAACTCTAAGTACACACAACTCTGAGATAACTCAGAGTACACACAACTCTGAGATAACTCTGAGTACACACAACTCTGAGATAACTCAGAGTACACACAACTCTGAGATAACTCTGAGTACACACAACTCTGAGATAACTCTGAGTACACACAACTCTGAGATAACTCTGAGTACACACAACTCTGAGATAACTCTGAGTACACACAACTCTGAGATAACTCTGAGTACACACAACTCTGAGATAACTCTGAGTACACACAACTCTGAGATAACTCTGAGTACACACAACTTTGAGATAACTCTGAGTACACACAACTCTGAGATAACTCTGAGTACACACTACTCTGAGATAACTCAGAGTACAAACAACTTTGAGATAACTCTGAGTACACACAACTCT
This sequence comes from Cherax quadricarinatus, assembly GCF_038502225.1. Lineage (NCBI taxonomy): Eukaryota > Metazoa > Arthropoda > Malacostraca > Decapoda > Parastacidae > Cherax > Cherax quadricarinatus. Next base: position 20,840 of record NW_027197526.1, read on the forward strand.
GAGATAACTCTGAGTACACACAACTCTGAGATAACTCTGAGTACACACAACTCTGAGATAACTCAGAGTACACACAACTCTGAGATAACTCTGAGTACACACAACTCTGAGATAACTCAGAGTACACACAACTCTGAGATAACTCAGAGTACACACAACTCTGAGATAACTCTGAGTACACACAACTCTGAGATAACTCTGAGTACACACAACTTTATCTTTCAAAACATCTTCCCTCGTCTGTGTGTACATTTATGGTTGTTGTGGTGGCAGCCACCACAGCTCACACGCTGAGGGACCGGAGCTCAATCACCGGCACTAGTAGATCCGATTGGTATGTTTCCTGAAGCCAATGATGATCCTTTTTAAATCACTTATTCTCTCTAGGCTGGAACATTACTGTACATTAACATCAACATTCAAGGCAGGTGAAATTGCTGAACTTGAGGATGTACAGAGAACCTTTACTGCACGTATAAGTTCCATCAAACACCTGGAAGCACCTGACTTGTACTCACTGGAGCGCAGGCGAGAGAGATACATCATAATCTACACCTGGAAGATTCTGGATGGACTGGTTCCTAATCTGCACACAGCAATCACTCCACACGAAAGCAAAGGACTTGGCAGGTGATGCAACATACACTCACTGACAAGTAGGGGCCCCCGTCATTAGTACTCCAAGAGAAAACGCAATAAGTGTCCTGGACCCAAGACTGTTCAACAAGATAAGATAAGATAAGATTTCGTTGGGATTTTTAACCCCGGAGGGTTAGCCACCCAGGATAACCCAAGAAAGTCAGTGCGTCATCGAGGACTGTCTAACTTATTTCCATTGTGGTCCTTAATCTTGTCCCCCAGGATGCGACCCACACCAGTCGACTAACACCCAGGTACCTATTTGCTGCTAGGTGAACAGGACAACAGGTGTAAGGAAACGTGTCGAAATGTTTCCACCCGCCGGGAATCGAACCCGGGCCCTCCGTGTGTGAAGCGGGAGCTTTAGCCACCAGGCCACCAGGCCTCCCACCACCCATAAGAGGCATTACCAATACACCCCAGGTTGTCGTCAAAAGGGAGCCGGACAGATACCTAAAGTAGAAGCCGGATCAACAGGACTGTGGTTCTTACGTTGTACTACGAGCGGCTAGAAGTAACAGCCTGGTTGATCAAGCCCTGATCCACAGGGAGGCCGGGTCGTAGACCCGGCAGCGGGAATTGTTGATCCCCTGAAGACCCTCCAGGTAGAATCCAGACAAGTAGGTACACCTGCTGTCACTGTTCCTCTAGCAGTAAGTAGGTACCTGGGTGTTACCTCACTGAAGTGGATCGAACCCCAGGAAAATAATTACAGGACAAAGCTGGTTATATAACAAGAGTCCTCACTGACATCACTGCCTTCTCTGACGTCGATGTAGGGAGTGGGTGGTCACTCTTGAGATGTACAGAGTTGGTGGTCACTTTTGAGATGTACAGAGTGGGTGGTCACTCTTGAGATGTACAGAGTTGGTGGTCACTTTTGAGATGTACAGAGTGGGTGGTCACTCTTGAGATGTACAGAGTGGGTGGTCACTCTTGACATGTACAGAGTGGGTGGTCACTCTTGAGATGTACAGAGTGGGTGGTCACTCTTGAGATGTACAGAGTGGGTGGTCACTCTTGACATGTACAGAGTGGGTGGTCACTCTTGAGATGTACAGAGTGGGTGGTCACTCTTGAGATGTACAGAGTGGGTGGTCACTCTTGAGATGTACAGAGTGGGTGGTCACTCTTGAGATGTACAGGGTTGGTGGTCACTCTTGAGATGTACAGAGTGGGTGGTCACTCTTGAGATGTACAGAGTGGGTGGTCACTCTTGAGATGTATAGAGTGGGTGGTCACTCTTGAGATGTACAGAGTGGGTGGTCACTCTTGAGATGTACAGAGTGGGTGGTCACTCTTGACATGTACAGAGTGGGTGGTCACTCTTGAGATGTACAGAGTGGGTGGTCACTCTTGAGATGTACAGAGTGGGTGGTCACTCTTGAGATGTACAGAGTGGGTGGTCACTCTTGAGATGTACAGAGTTGGTGGTCACTCTTGAGATGTACAGAGTGGGTGGTCACTCTTGAGATGTACAGAGTGGGTGGTCACTCTTGAGATGTACAGAGTGGGTGGTCACTCTTGAGATGTACAGAGTGGGTGGTCACTCTTGAGATGTACAGAGTGGGTGGTCACTTGAGACGTACAGAGTGGGTGGTCACTCTTGACATGTACAGAGTGGGTGGTCACTCTTAACATGTACAGAGTGGGTGGTCACTGTTGACATGTACAGAGTGTGTGGTCACTCTTGAGATGTACAGAGTGGGTGGTCACTCTTGACATGTACAGAGTGGGTGGTCACTCTTGAGATGTACAGAGTGGATGGTCACTCTTGACATGTACAGAGTGGGCGGTCACTCTTGACATGTACAGAGTGGGTGGTCACTCTTGAGATGTACTGAGTTGGTGGTCACTCTTGAGATGTACAGAGTGGGTGGTCACTGTTGACATGTACAGAGTGGGTGGTCACTCTTGACATGTACAGAGTGGGTGGTCACTCTTGAGATGTACAGAGTGGGTGGTCACTCTTGAGATGTACAGAGTGGGTGGTCACTCTTGTTATGTACAGAGTGGGTGGTCACTCTAGAGATGTACAGAGTGGGTGGTCACTGTTGAGATGTACAGAGTGGGAGGTCACTCTTGAGATGTACAGAGTGGGAGGTCACTCTTGAGATGTACAGAGTGGGAGGTCACTCTTGTCATGTACAGAGTGGGAGGTCACTCTTGTCATGTACAGAGTGGGTGGTCACTCTTGTCATGTACAGAGTGGGTGGTCACTCTTGTCATGTACAGAGTGGGTGGTCACTCTTGTCATGTACAGAGTGGGTGGTCACTCTTGTCATGTACAGAGTGGGTGGTCACTCTTGTCATGTACAGAGTGGGTGGTCACTCTTGTCATGTATAGAGTGGGTGGTCACTCTTGTCATGTACAGAGTGGGTGGTCACTCTTGAGATGTACAGAGTGGGTGGTCACTCTTGTCATGTACAGAGTGGGTGGTCACTCTTGTCATGTACAGAGTGGGTGGTCACTCTTGAGATCGTTCTGGTGTATGTGTCACGAAATTAACGTATTTAACACCTGTCTGTTAAGCGTCACAGCTGCTGAGTCTCCCTGCTGCCCACCCCTGCTGCCCACCCCTGCTGCCCACCCCTGCTGCCCACCCCTGCTGCCCACCCCTGCTGCCCACCCCTGGTGCCCACCCCTGCTGCCCACCCCTGGTGCCCACCCCTGCTGCCCACCCCTGCTGCCCACCCCTGCTGCCCACCCCTGCTGCCCACCCCTGCTGCCCACCCCTGCCCTCCACCCCTGCTGCCCACCCCTGCTGCCCACCCCTGCTGCCCACCCCTGCTGCCCACCCCTGCTGCCCACCCCTGCTGCCCACCCCTGCTGCCCACCCCTGCTGCCCACCCCTGCTGCCCACCCCTGGTGCCCACCCCCCTGCTGCCCACCCCTGCTGCCCACCCCTGCTGCCCACCCCTGCCCTCCACCCCCTGCCCACCCCTGCCCACCCCTGCTGCCCACCCCTGCTGCCCACCCCTGCTGCCCACCCCTGGTGGGTTCAAATCCCGCCCGTGGTATGGTCTGACTACTGGGCTCTGATATTAAACCCAGTAATCTGTTTGCGTTATTACGTACGCTTAGGGATCGCTGTCTTGGTTTAAAAATTTTCCTTATTCCGTGTTTGTCATCTCCTGGCTGATAATGTTCCAGCACCGTGAATCAGAAAGCTGCCTCAGCATGGAAACAATGCTATTATAGGTACAAATGCTTAAGTAACCTATATAAGAAAGCCTTTGATTAAGGATTGCTTTTTAGAAGACCTTAATACGTTAGCAAGTGTTTGAGGTGTTAGTATGAAAATGGATGCAGAGATACAGTAATGAGGTACCTGCTATCTGGCTACAGTAACAAGGTACCTGCTATCTGGCAACAGTAACAAGGTACCTGCTATCTGGCAACAGTAACAAGGTACCTGCTATCTGGCAACAGTAACAAGGTACCTGCTATCTGGCAACAGTAACAAGGTACCTGCTATCTGGCAACAGTAACAAGGTACCTGCTATCTGGCAACAGTAACAAGGTACCTGCTATCTGGCAACAGTAACAAGGTACCTGCTATCTGGCAACAGTAACAAGGTACCTGCTATCTGGCAACAGTAACAAGGTACCTGCTATCTGGCAACAGTAACAAGGTACCTGCTATCTGGCAACAGTAACAAGGTACCTGCTATCTGGCTACAGTAACAAGGTACCTGCTATCTGGCAACAGTAACAAGGTACCTGCTATCTGGCAACAGTAACAAGGTACCTGCTATCTGGCTACAGTAACAAGGTACCTGCTATCTGGCAACAGTAACAAGGTACCTGCTATCTGGCAACAGTAACAAGGTACCTGCTATCTGGCTACTAGGTACCTGCTATCTGGCTACAGTAACAAGGTACCTGCTATCTGGCAACAGTAACAAGGTACCTGCTATCTGGCAACAGTAACAAGGTACCTGCTATCTGGCAACAGTAACAAGGTACCTGCTATCTGGCAACAGTAACAAGGTACCTGCTATCTGGCTACAGTAACTAGGTACCTGCTATCTGGCTACAGTAACAAGGTACCTGCTATCTGGCAACAGTAACAAGGTACCTGCTATCTGGCTACAGTAACTAGGTACCTGCTATCTGGCTACAGTAACAAGGTACCTGCTATCTGGCAACAGTAACAAGGTACCTGCTATCTGGCAACAGTAACAAGGTACCTGCTATCTGGCAACAGTAACAAGGTACCTGCTATCTGGCAACAGTAACAGTAACTAGGTACCTGCTATCTGGCTACAGTAACAAGGTACCTGCTATCTGGCAACAGTAACAAGGTACCTGCTATCTGGCTACAGTAACTAGGTACCTGCTATCTGGCTACAGTAACAAGGTACCTGCTATCTGGCAACAGTAACAAGGTACCTGCTATCTGGCTACAGTAACTAGGTACCTGCTATCTGGCTACAGTAACAAGGTACCTGCTATCTGGCAACAGTAACAAGGTACCTGCTATCTGGCTACAGTAACTAGGTACCTGCTATCTGGCTACAGTAACAAGGTACCTGCTATCTGGCAACAGTAACAAGGTACCTGCTATCTGGCTACAGTAACTAGGTACCTGCTATCTGGCTACAGTAACAAGGTACCTGCTATCTGGCAACAGTAACAAGGTACCTGCTATCTGGCTACAGTAACTAGGTACCTGCTATCTGGCTACAGTAACAAGGTACCTGCTATCTGGCAACAGTAACAAGGTACCTGCTATCTGGCTACAGTAACAAGGTACCTGCTGTCTGGCTACAGTAATAAGGTACCTGCTATCTGGCTACAGTAATAAGGTACCTGCTATCTGGCTACAGTAACTAGGTACCTGCTATCTGGCTACAGTAACTGGGTACCTGGTATCTGGCTACAATAACAACGTACCTGCTATCTGGCTACAGTAACTAGGTACCTGCTGTATGGCTACAGTAACAAGGTACTTGCTATCTGGCTACAGTAATAAAGTACCTGCTATCTGGCTACAGTAACTGGGTACCTGCTATCTGGCTACAGTAAAAAAGTACCTGCAGTCTGGCTACAGTAACTGGGTACCTGCTATCTGGCTACAGTAACTGGGTATCTGGCTACAGTAATAAAGTACCTGCTATCTGGCTACAGTAACTGGGTACCTGCTATCTGGCTACAGTAATAAAGTACCTGCTATCTGGCTACAGTAACTGGGTACCTGCTATCTGGCTACACTCACCAGCTACATCTAGGCAGTGTCTGCTATCTGGCTACAGTAACTGGGTACCTGCTATCTGGCTACAGTAATAAAGTACCTGCCATCTGGCTACAGTAACTGGGTACCTGCTATCTGGCTACAGTAAAAAAGTACCTGCTATCTGGCAACAGTAACTGGGTACCTGCTATCTGGCTACAGTAATAAAGTACCTGCTATCTGGCTACAGTAACTGGGTACCTGCTATCTGGCTACAGTAACTGGGTACCTGCTATCTGGCTACAGTAATAAAGCACCTGCTATCTGGCTACAGTAACTGGGTGCCTGCTTTCTGGCTACAGTCGCCAGCACATGTGGCTACAGTCACCAGCACATGTGGCTACAGTCACAAGCACATGTGGCTACAGTCACCAGCACATGTGGCTACAGTCACCAGCACATGTGGCTACAGTCACAAGCACATGTGGCTACAGTCACCAGCACATGTGGCTACAGTCACAAGCACATGTGGCTACAGTCACCTTCGGTCAGGTAAACGACTTAAGACTAGCACTGTCTTCTGACCTGGTACCTACTCAGTATTTACCATGAGTCAGGCAACTGTAAAAATGTACATACTGCACGAACACAACGGTCTTAGACCACTAACAAGCACTTACTCTCTGAACATTAATTTCCTCCCCTACTTTCCCTCTATATCCTTATCCTAACCCAATCCTTCTCTGTGTCTCTCCTATCCTGCCACCATCAGATCCATCCATGTCAGTAAGAATAATAATATTTTAAGCTCCTTGTATCTTTATTTTACTGCACGTACATGTACAAGGTGTACAAGTACATGTACAAGGTATACCAGTACATGTACAAGGTAAACAAGTACATGTACAAGGTATACAAGTACATGTACAAGGTATACAAGTACATGTACAAGGTATACAAGTACATGTACAAGGTAATCAAGTACATGTACAAATTATACAAGTACATGTACAAGGTATACAAGTACATGTACAAGGTATACAAGTACATGTACAATGTATACAAGTACATGTACAAGGTATACAAGTACATGTACAAGGTATACAAGTACATGTACAAGGTATACAAGTACATGTACAAGGTATACAAGTACATGTACAAGGTATACAAGTACATGTACAAGGTATACAAGTACATGTACAAGGTATACAAGAACATGTACAAGGTGTACAAGTACATGTACAAGGTATACAAGTACATGTACAAGGTATACAAGTACATGTACAAGGTGTACAAGTACATGTACAAGGTATACAAGTACATGTACAAGGTATACAAGTACATGTACAAGGTATACAAGTAAATGTACAAGGTATGCAAGTACATGTACAAGGAATACAAGTACATGTACAAGGTATACAAGTACATGTACAAGGTATACAAGTACATGTACAAGGTATACAAGTACATGTACAAGGTGTACAAGTGCATGTACAAGGTATACAAGTACATGTACAAGGTATACAAGTACATGTACAAGGTATACAAGTACATGTACAAGGTATACAAGTACATGTACAAGTACATGTACAAGGTATACAAGTGCATGTACAAGGTATACAAGTACATGTACATGTACAAGGTATACAAGTACATGTACAAGGTATACAAGTACATGTACAAGGTATACAAGTACATGTACAAGGTATACAAGTACATGTACAAGGTATACAAGTACATGTACAAGGTATACAAGTACATGTACAAGGTATACAAGTACATGTACAAGTACATGTGTATACAAGTACATGTACAAGGTACAAGTACATGTAAAAAGTATACAAGTACATGTACAAGGTATACAAGTACATGTACAAGGTGTACAAGTACATGTAAAAGGTATACAAGTACATGTACAAGGTATACAAGTACATGTACATGTACATGTACAAGGTATACAAGTACATGTACAAGGTATACAAGTACATGTACAAGGTATACAGACCATAGCTGACATCAGTGACATACTACTATATAGAAAGCCGCTTGTTATGCTGAGCATTTCCCGCAAATTAGGTCAGTTTTGTCCCAGGATGTGATCCACACCAGTCCACTAACACCCAGGATGTGACCCACACCAGTCCACTAACACCCAGGTTGCGACCCACACCAGTCCACTAACACCCAGGATGTGACCCACACCAGTCCACTAACACCCAGGATGTGACCCACACCAGTCCACTAACACCCAGGTTGCGACCCACACCAGTCCACTAACACCCAGGATGCGACGCACACCAGTCCACTAACACCCAGGATGTGACCCACACCAGTCCACTAACACCCAGGATGTGACCCACACCAGTCCACTAACACCCAGGATGCGACGCACACCAGTCCACTAACACCCAGGATGCGACGCACACCAGTCCATTAACACCCAGGATGTGACCCACACCAGTCCACTAACACCCAGGATGTGACGCACACCAGTCCACTAACACCCAGGATGCGACGCACACCAGTCCATTAACACCCAGGATGTGACCCACACCAGTCCACTAACACCCAGGATGCGACGCACACCAGTCCACTAACACCCAGGATGTGACCCACACCAGTCCACTAACACCCAGGATGTGACCCACACCAGTCCACTAACACCCAGGATGCGACGCACACCAGTCCACTAACACCCAGGATGTGACCCACACCAGTCCACTAACACCCAGGATGCGACGCACACCAGTCCACTAACACCCAGGATGTGACGCACACCAGTCCACTAACACCCAGGATGTGACGCACACCAGTCCACTAACACCCAGGATGTGACGCACACCAGTCCACTAACACCCAGGATGCGACGCACACCAGTCCATTAACACCCTGGATGTGACCCACACCAGTCCACTAACACCCAGGATGTGACCCACACCAGTCCACTAACACCCAGGATGTGACGCACACCAGTCCACTAACACCCAGGATGTGACCCACACCAGTCCACTAACACCCAGGATGCGACGCACACCAGTCCACTAACACCCAGGATGTGACGCACACCAGTCCATTAACACCCTGGATGTGACGCACACCAGTCCACTAACACCCAGGATGTGACGCACACCAGTCCACTAACACCCAGGATGTGACGCACACCAGTCCACTAACACCCAGGATGCGACGCACACCAGTCCACTAACACCCAGGATGTGACGCACACCAGTCCACTAACACCCAGGATGTGACGCACACCAGTCCACTAACACCCAGGATGCGACGCACACCAGTCCACTAACACCCAGGATGTGACGCACACCAGTCCACTAACACCCAGGATGCGACGCACACCAGTCCACTAACACCCAGGATGTGACGCACACCAGTCCACTAACACCCAGGATGCGACGCACACCAGTCCACTAACACCCAGGATGTGACGCACACCAGTCCACTAACACCCAGGATGCGACGCACACCAGTCCATTAACACCCAGGATGCGACGCACACCAGTCCACTAACACCCAGGATGTGACGCACACCAGTCCACTAACACCCAGGATGCGACGCACACCAGTCCATTAACACCCAGGTACTCATTTTAAACTGATGGGTGAACAGGGACAGGGACAGAAGGCGTCTTGTGGAAACACGTCCCCAAGGTTTTCCATCCGTACCGGAGGAGATTCGTGTGAGCTGAGAACGCCAGCGATCAAGTTATGGGACACTGTTAATGTTTGTCAATTTCAACTAATCATAATTACAGGGAATATTTCCATAATTTTTTGTCGTAATACAAAGGCATTAAGTTAATAATAATGATTATCATTGTAGTTATTGTTATTTATTGTTATTTATTGTTATTTATTGTTATTTATTTGTGAGTTTTATGGGGATCTTCATTGACTTACGTAAAGCTTTTGATACAGTTGACCATGACTTGCTCCACGTAAAATTATCACACTATGGTATAAGAGGGCACTCCCTCAACTACCTCAAGTCTTACCTCAGCAACAGAAGCCAATATGTGTACGCAAATGGGGCAAACTCTTCTGCGCAACCAATTACAGTTGGTGTCCCACAGGGAAGTGTCCTTGGCCCTCTTCTCTTTCTCCTATACATAAATGACCTACCAAATGCTTCGCAATTACTCAAACCCACACTATTTGCAGATGACACTACATACGTCTTCTCTCACCCGAGCCCAGTCACGCTAGCCAATACTGTAAATACCGAATTACAGAAAATATCTACCTGGATGAGGACTAACAAACTTACACTAAACATTGACAAAACCTACTTCATTCAGTTTGGTAACAGAGCTACAGATGTCCCTCTTAACATAATGATAAACGGATCACCTATCACAAAGCTAACAGAGCTACAGATGTCCCTCTTAACATAACAATAAACGGATCAAACAGAGGGAAAATTCTTAGGAATCTACCTTGATAATAGACTCAAATTTCATACACATATACAACAAATTTCTAAGAAAATCTCCAAGACTGTAGGCATACTATCGAAGATACGGTACTATGTTCCACGGTCAGCCCTCCTGGCCCTATATCACTCTCTTATTTACCCCTATCTCACCTATGGAATTTGTGCATGGGGTTCAACAACAATTAACCATCTCAGACCACTAATTACCCAACAAAAGGCTGCAGTTAGAATGATAACAAATTCTCACTACAGGCAACACACTCCACCAATATTCAAAACACTCAACCTACTCACCATACAAAACATCCATACTTATTATTGCACCTATTACATACATAGAACACTTAACTCTGATATTAACCCTCCCCTCAAACATCTCCTTGCCAACCTCAACAGAACACATGACCATAATACAAGGCACAGATCACTCTTTGATGTTCCTCGTGTCCATCTCACACTATGCAAAAACTCAATGCACATAAAAGACCCTAAAATCTGGAATTCATTACCTGTAAATATAAAAGAAACACTACCTGTTTATAAATTCAAGTCTCTTCTCAAAGATCACTTACTCACCCAAAACCAAATAAATACTGAATAACTGAACCTTATAAATTGTATATCTTAAATGTTTCTCACAATTATATCACACAAATGTTAAACCTAAAACCGAATCTAACTTTATTATTTTTTAAATACACTACCTAACAGAATACTACATTCTACTGAATGTACAACAATGCATGCAACCATATGACCTGTCTTTGTAATACTCACTTGTGCTTTATAGTTATCTGTTTACATTAATGTTTTATCACTGATTTCATCATTGCTTAGTTAATCTTAAGTTAATTTTAAGCCAGCCCGTAATGCTATGTATAGTATAAGTGGCTTTGGCATGCTGCTCTTATCTGTATTTTTTTGTACCTCTGTATGTGTGCTCAAATTGGAAATAAATAAATAAATAAATAAATAAATAAATAAATAAATAAATAAATAAATAAATAAATAAATAAATAAAGGGTCGTGTCAGCAGGATGCTGGAATATTCTTTGAGTTCTCTCTCTGCCTTTTTATGTTCTTTGAGTATAATTTCTGTCTTCTTGTGTCCGTACAATCATCTTATCACGTACTTCCAGACAGATGCTACTGGATCAGTCCTTCCAGGAGGCCGATCCAGTCTTCTTTACACAGGGTTATATAAGCTTAGATAACGGTAACAGTAACTCCAGTTTTAACATAAGAACTATTACCAACATCAGCTCATTTTAAAGCCTTTCTATAATTATGAGACAAAGAGTAAACAGGATGAAGTTGGAACCATCTGTGGGCCAGTGATTCCATTTGGTAGACTGACTTTATGTTCCAGATTTGAGTCTGGAATAGCTCCCAGTCACAGAATTAAAGCTACCGTATTATACCTAGTATATATATTACCACATATTCCCTTCAGTACTATGTAACCGATACAAGCTTAGCACTTATCAATAAGATACGTAATACTGTATTATCTTGGAGGGTAAATCTGGAGGGTGTACGAGGGGGTGCACGCCCCCTCGGCCCCGTCCATGACAGAGGCTGCAATGAGGTTCTCATTATATTGTCAAAGTACCAACATGTGTAAGGAGTACTGGGGACTGGACCATACAGGAAACCCGGATGAGTTGAGTACTGGGGACTGAACCATACAGGAGAGACCCTGATGAGCTGAGTACTGGGGACTGAACCATACAGGAGACCCAGATGAGTTGAGCACACTGGAAGACTAGTCTCACAACAAAGGGTAGTGTTGCAGGAGGCTAGTCTCACATCAACGTATATGTTGCAGGAGGCTAGTCTCACATCAACGTTTATGTTGCAGGAGGCTAGTCTCACATTAACGTATATGTTGCAGGAGATTAGTCTCACATCAACGTATATGTTGCAGGAGACTAGTCTCACATGAACGTATGTGTTGCAGGAGACTAGTCTTACATCAACGTATGTGTTGCAGGAGACTAGTTTCACATCAACGTATATGTTGCAGGAGACTAGTTTCCTGCAACATATGTTGCAATATATGTTGTAGTAGCCAGGCTTAGGCTTGGTTACAAGTACTTCTGGCAGTGTGATATGTGTAGAAGCCAGGCTTAGTCTTGGTTACAAGAACCTCTGGCAGTTTGGCAGACACACACACGTTCACAATGGTCACATTCTTAAACATTATGTGATATATTGTCCATTTATTGACAAATATGTACATAGACAGTATAATAACCTATGTGACATATCAAGGTATCTTATTAATGAAAATAAGATACCAGACACATTAAGTAAATTTCCAGATTTACTCCTGTTAACCCTTTTGGGATCAAGTTCCTAGGAACTAGCTCCTAGGTTCCTGGGATCTAGTTCCTAGGCTTTGTATATCAATATGCTCCTTCACTACCGCCCACAGGCTGGATATAGGGTGCAAAATCTAATCTGGCTACTCAGGGAGAAAATTTGGGATCAGACGTCATTCCAATCACAATCCATCTTCAATCCAATCGTTCCTGTGTTCCTCTTACCTCTAGACCAAACCCTCAGGAGAGTTAAAATAAAATTATCTAGTAAACAACCCAGTGATTTCACTTCAAAACCGTCATGTTAACAACATAACTAAATCAAACATGGCTACCAGCGAATGCTAGAGAATAGTGTATTGCAGAATTAATAAATAATAAGGTCAAAGGATATCAAAATGTGGTTAGAAATTGTAAGAATTAATATATAAACAACGACAAGTCTGGTGTCCACACTAGGCCAGCTTAGAGGTCACACATGTGACACAGGTCAAACATGGTAAGTACATTAGAATCCTAAGGAGAATCAGGAAGGTTACTTGATGCTGGTCAGGAGCCCTTGATCAAGGGAATTGGATCTGTGCTCCAGTTCCCTGAGTTAAGCCTGAATAACTTCCCCCCCCTCCCACAGGTGCTACATAATCCTACGGGTTTGGTGCCCCCCCCCTTGATTATAATATTTGTGTTCACGATTTGTGAACACAATTTCCAGAACCGTCAAGTTGATAGTGGTTTCTTCAGTCCAAAGCAGGTGGAAGGCGACAAGAATGAGGGAATGAGTCCCTGAGCCAGGGGTCAGTCATCAATCCATCAATCATCAACACACTTATATTAACAGAGGCGAAGAGATGACCAGCATATTAAATGGGATTATTTTGGTCAGTAATTATACCCGATAGGTTGAATTACTGACCATGAGACGTATTAATTAACCAACACTACCACGCACTTATAGTGCACACACACATATGCCGTTTAAACTTTAAGTAAATTCGTATACATAGACTTGTCCAAAGTAACCGAGGATCATTTATATATACCTGGAGCTGACCTGGGGTATACCTGGAGTTTACCTGGGGTATATCTGGAGTTTTCCTGGAGTTTACCTGGCGTATACCTGGAGCTTACCTGGGGAATACCTGGAGTTTACCTGGGGTATATCTGGAGTTTACCTGGAATTTACCTGGGGTATGCATGGGGTATACCTGGAATTTACCTTGAGTTTACCTGGCGTATACCTGGAGTTTACTTGGAGTTTACCTGGAGTTTACCTGGGGTATACCTGGGGTATACCTGGAGAGGGTTTCGGGGGTCAACGCCCCCGCGACCCGGTCTGAGACCAGGCCTCATGGTGGATCAGGGTCTGATCAACCAGGCTGATATTGCTGGCCGCACGCAACCCGACGTAGGAACCACAGCCTGGCTGGTCAGGTACTGACTTTAGGTGCCTGTCAAGTGCCTTCTTGAAGACAGCCAGGGATCTTGAAGACAGCCAGGGGGTCTTGAAGACAGCAAAGAGTCTTGAAGACAGCCAGGAGTCTTGAAGACAGCCAGGAGTCTTGAAGACAGCCAGGGGGTCTTGAAGACAGCAAAGAGTCTTGAAGACAGCCAGGAGTCTTGAAGACAGCCAGGAGTCTTGAAGACAGACAGGAGTCTTGAAGACAGCCAGGAGTCTTGAAGACAGTCAGGAGTCTTGAAGACAGTCAGGAGTCTTGAAGACAGCCAGGAGTCTTGAAGACAGCCAGGAGTCTTGAAGACAGCCAGGGGTCTTGAAGACAGCAAAGAGTCTTGAAGACAGCCAGGAGTCTTGAAGACAGCCAGGAGTCTTGAAGACAGCAAAGAGTCTTGAAGACAGCCAGGAGTCTTGAAGACAGACAGGAGTCTTGAAGACAGCCAGGAGTCTTGAAGACAGCCAGGAGTCTTGAAGACAGCCAAGGGTGTTGAAGACAGCCAGGGGTCTTGAAGACAGCAAGGAGTCTTGAAGGCAGCCAGGGGTCTTGAAGACAGCTAGGGGTCTTGAAGACAGCAAAGAGTCTTGAAGACAGCCAGGAGTCTTGAAGACAGCCAGGAGTCTTGAAGACAGCCAGGAGTCTTGAAGACAGCAAAGAGTCTTGAAGACAGCCAGGAGTCTTGAAGACAGCCAGGAGTCTTGAAGACAGCCAGGGGTCTTGAAGACAGCAAAGAGTCTTGAAGGCAGCCAGGGGTCTTGAAGACAGCCAGGGGTCTTGAAGACAGCAAGGAGTCTTGAAGGCAGCCAGGGGTCTTGAAGACAGCCAGGGGTCTTGAAGACGGCCAGGAGTCTTGAAGACAGCCAGGAGTCTTGAAGACAGCCAGGAGTCTTGAAGACAGCCAGGAGTCTTGAAGACAACCAGGAGTCTTGAAAACAGCCAAGAGTCTTGAAGACACCCAGGGGTCTTGAAGACAGCCAGGGGTCTTGAAGACAGCAAGGAGTCTTGAAGGCAGCCAGGGGTCTTGAAGACAGCTAGGGGTCTTGAAGACAGCAAGGCGTCTTGAAGACAGCCAGGAGTCTTGAAGACAGCCAGGAGTCTTGAAGACAGCCAGGGGTCTTGAAGACAGCAAGGCGTCTTGAAGACAGCAAAGAGTCTTGAAGACAGCCAGGAGTCTTGAAGACAGCCAGGAGTCTTGAAGACAGCCAGGGGTCTTGAAGACAGCCAGGAGTCTTGAAGACAGCCAGGAGTCTTGAAGACAGCCAGGGGTCTTGAAGACAGCCAGGAGTCTTGAAGACAGCCAGGGGTCTTGAAGACAGCCAGGAGTCTTGAAGACAGCCAGGAGTCTTGAAGACAGCCAGGAGTCTTGAAGACAGCCAGGGGTCTTGAAGACAGCCAGGAGTCTTGAAGACAGCCAGGGGTCTTGAAGACAGCAAAGAGTCTTTAAGACAGCCAGGGGTCTTGAAGACAGCCAGGAGTCTTGAAGACAGCCAGGGGTCTTGAAGACAGCCAGGAGTCTTGAAGACAGCCCTTATGTATGCTGGGAGGCAGTTGAAGGGTCTAGGGCCTCTGACACTTATTTATATGATAAGTAACTTTTCATTAGAGAGGAGAAGTTATTTGAGATGATAAAAATTGAGCTCTAAGCAATTTAGACAGTATCGGATGTGGATGTGGAAGTGGATGCGGATGCGGACGTAAGAAATTGTGCGGATGTTCTGCGGATGCGGCTGTGGATGCGGCTGTGGCTGCGGCTGCGGCTGCGGATGCAGATGCGGATGCGGATGCGGATGCGGATGCGGATGCGGATGCGGAGTGCCTGTTTGGTGTACTGGTACAACGAGTAGTATTTTATATTATTGTGCCCACCAACAAGTGGTATTGACCAATAACAACACTGTGACTAGTCAAGGACTCGATTACAACATAAGAACATAAGAAAGAAGGAACACTGCAACAGGCCTACTGACCCATGAGGAGCAGGTCCATGTCACCCCCCCCCCCCGGATTAGCCCAATGACCCACCCAGTCTGATCATCTCCACTCAAGGATGGAGCACTGTACCAGACCCAGCAGCACAAGCTAGTCAGGTCCAACTCACACCCACCCACACCCACTCATGTATTTATTAATCAATACCACTTGTTCGTGGGTACAATAATATAAAGTACTGCTCGTTGTACTTGTACACCAAATAGGGAGTAGAATGGAATTAGCCTCGAGTCATCCACACCACCGTATGTCCTTGGGTAGCGGGTACAACATCCACCTCTGCTGGATGCGCTACTCTTAAGGATTGTGTGGTCCTCTGGATTAAGGCGTGATGAGTTTTCTCCCACCATGAGGCAGGCCAAAGCAGCATGGGTTCAACTCCTTGGCTAGTTACAGTGTTATTGATAAAGAACTAATTTAAAATTACGCTTATCCCTGACTCTATTTTATTGCAATCACGTGCAATGAGTCACGGAAGACAGTGGTCATGCAACACAGGGATACCTTCCTCTGGTAACACAGCCACGGAAGACTATGGTCATGCAGCACAGGGATACCTTCCACTGGTAACGCAGCCACGGAAGACTATGGTCATGCAACACAGGGATACCTTCCACAGCTAACGCAGACACGGAAGACAGTGGTCATGCAACACAGGGATACCTTCCTCTGGTAACGCAGACACGGAAGACAGTGGTCATGCAACACAGGGATACCTTCCACTGGTAACTCAGCCACGGAAGACAGTGGTCATGCAACACAGGGATACCTTCCACTGGTAACTCAGCCACGGAAGACAGTGGTCATGCAACACAGGGATACCTTCCACTGGTAACGCAGCCACGGAAGACAGTGGTCATGCAACACAGGGATACCTTCCACTGGTAACGCAGCCACGGAAGACAGTGGTCATGCAACACAGGGATACCTTCCACTGGTAACGCAGCCACGGAAGACAGTGGTCATGCAACACAGGGATACCTTCCACTGGTAACGCAGTCACAGAAGACTTTGGTCATGCAACACAGGGATATCTTCCAATGGTAATGTAGTCACAGAAGACTATGGTCATGCAACACAGGGATACCTTGCACTGGTAACGCAGTGGTCATGCAACACAGGGATACCTTCCACTGGTAACACAGTCACAGAAGACTATGGTCATGCAACACAGGGATACCTTCCAATGGTAACGTAGTCACAGAAGACTATGGTCATGCAACACAGGAGGATACCAGCGATATTCCAGTAATGATAAATTATGTAGAACAGGACGATAATAAACTGTGCACTATTAGGGTCACAAGTGACATGGTCCTTAGGCAAATAGATAAATTAAAACCTAACAAATCCCCAGGCCCTGATGAACTGTATGCAAGGGTTCTAAAGGAATGTAAAGAGGAGCTTAGCACACCTTTGGCTAATCTTTTCAACATATCACTACAAACTGGCATGGTGCCAGATAAGTGGAAAATGGCAAATGTGATACCTATTTTCAAAACAGGTGACAGGTCCTTAGCTTCGAACTATAGACCAATAAGCCTAACCTCCATAGTGGGAAAATTTATGGAATCAATAATTGCCGAGGCAGTTCGTAGCCACCTTGAAAAGCATAAATTAATCAACGAATCTCAGCATGGTTTTACAAAGGGGCGTTCCTGCCTTACGAATTTATTAACTTTTTTCACTAAGGTATTTGAGGAGGTAGATCATGGTAATGAATATGATATTGTGTATATGGACTTCAGTAAGGCTTTTGACAGGGTCCCACATCAGAGACTGTTGAGGAAAATTAAAGCACATGGAAAAGGAGGAGAAATTTTTTCCTGGATAGAGGCATGGTTGACAAATAGGCAGCAGAGAGTTTGCATAAATGGGGAGAAATCAGAGTGGGGAAGCGTCACGAGCGGTGTTCCTCAGGGGTCAGTGTTGGGCCCCCTGCTGTTCACAATCTACATAAACGACATAGATGAGGGCATAAAGAGCGACATCGGCAAGTTTGCCGATGACACCAAAATAGGCCGTCGAATTCATTCTGACGAGGACATTCGAGCACTCCAGGAAGATTTGAATAGACTGATGCAGTGGTCGGAGAAGTGGCAGATGCAGTTTAATATAGACAAATGCAAAGTTCTAAATGTTGGACAGGACAATAACCATGCCACATATAAACTAAATAATGTAGATCTTAATATTACGGATTGCGAAAAAGATTTAGGAGTTCTGGTTAGCAGTAATCTGAAACCAAGACAACAGTGCATAAGTGTTCGCAATAAAGCTAATAGAATCCTTGGCTTCATATCAAGAAGCATAAATAATAGGAGTCCTCAGGTTGTTCTTCAACTCTATACATCCTTGGTTAGGCCTCATTTAGATTATGCTGCACAGTTTTGGTCACCGTATTACAGAATGGATATAAATGCTCTGGAAAATGTACAAAGGAGGATGACAAAGTTGATCCCATGTATCAGAAACCTTCCCTATGAGGATAGACTAAGGGCCCTGAAACTGCACTCTCTAGAAAGACGTAGAATTAGGGGGGATATGATTGAGGTGTATAAATGGAAGACAGGAATAATTAAAGGGGATGTAAATAACGTGCTGAAAATATCTAGCCTAGACAGGACTCGCAGCAATGGTTTTAAGTTGGAAAAATTCAGATTCAGGAAGGATATAGGAAAGTACTGGTTTGGTAATAGAGTTGTGGATGAGTGGAACAAACTCCCAAGTACAGTTATAGAGGCCAGAACCTTGTGTAGCTTTAAAAATAGGTTGGACAAATACATGAGATGTGGGTGGGTGTGAGTTAGACCTGACAGCTTGAGCTACCAGGTCGGTTGCCGTGTTCCTCCCATAAGTCAATGTGACCTGACCTGACTAGGTTGGGTGCATTGGCTTAAGCCGGTAGGAGACTTGGACCTGCCTCGCATGGGCCAGTAGGCCTTCTGCAGTGTTCCTTCGTTCTTATGTTCTTAACACAGGGATACCGTCCACTGGTAACGCAGTGATCATGCAACACAGGGATAACTTCCTCTGGTTGAACATTAAAATGGTATAAAATACCGACAGGTTGTTAGGTAAGACACATATGCAACAGTTAGGTATCTTTATTTTGAAACGTTTCGCCTACACAGTAGGCTTCTTCAGTCGAGTACAGAAAAGTTGATAGAAGCAGAAGATACTTGAAGACGATGTAATCAGTCCATCATCCTTAAAGTTTTGAGGTGGTCAGTCCCTCAGTCTGGAGAAGAGCATTGTTCCATAGTATGAAACAATATGGAGATGAAGTGACAGGATGGAGCTTTTTATAGCGCCAAGAGGTGAGACGTAGGCCACTAGGAGAGGTAAGAACTCTCCCAGTGACCTACGTCTCACCTGTTGGCGCTATATAAAGGCTCCATCCTGTCACTTCATCTCCATATTGTTTCATACTATGGAACAATGCTCTTCTCCAGACTGAGGGACTGACCACCTCAAAACTTTAAGGGTGATGGACTGATTACATCGTCTTCAAGTATCTTCTGCTTCTATCAACTTTTCTGTACTCGACTGAAGAAGCCTACTGTGTAGGCGAAACGTTTCAAAATAAAGATACCTAACTGTTGCATATGTGTCTTACCTAACAACTTCCTCTGGTAACGCAGCCACGGAAGACTATGGTCATGCAACACAGGGATACCTTCCACTGGTAACTCAGTGGTCATGCAACACAGGGATACCGTCCTCTGGTAACGCAGTGGTCATGCAACACAGGAATACCTTCCTCTGGTAACGCAGCTTCGGAAGACAGAGTTCATGCAACACAGGGATACCTTTCACTGGTAACGCAGCCACGGAAGACAGTGGTCATGCAACACAGGGACACTTTCCACTGGTAACGCAGTGGTCATGCAGCACAGGGATACCTTCCACTGGTAACGCAGCCACAGAAGACAGTGGTCATGCAACACAGGGATAAGTTCCCCTGGTAACGCAGTCACGGAAGACAGTGGTCATGCAACACAGGGATACCTTTCTCTGGTAACGCAGCCACGGAAGACAGTGGTCATGCAACACAGGGATACCTTCCACTGGTAACGCAGCCACAGAAGACAGTGGTCATGCAACACAGGGATACCTTCCTCCGGTAATGCAGCCACAGAAGACAGTGGTCATGCAACACAGGGATACCTTCCACTGGTAACGCAGCCACGGAAGACAGTGGTCATGCAACACAGGGATGCAATCCACTGGTAACGCAGCCACAGAAGACAGTGGTCATGCAACACAGGGATACCTTCCACTGGTAACGCAGCCGCCACGGAAGAGAGTGGTCATGCAACACAAGGATACCTTCAACTGGTAACGCAGCCACGGAAGACAGTAGTCATGCAACACAGGGATACCTTTCACTGGTAACGCATTGGTCATGCAACACAAGGATACCTTCCACTGGTAACGCAGCCACAGAAGACAGTGGTCATGCAACACAGGGATACCTTCCACTGGTAACGCATTGGTCATGCAACACAAGGATACCTTCCACTGGTAACGCAGCCACGGAAGACAGTAGTCATGCAACACAGGGACACCTTCCACTGGTAATGCATTGGTCATGCAACACAAGGATACCTTCCACTGGTAACGCAGCCACAGAAGACAGTGGTCATGCAACACAGGGATACCTTCCACTGGTAACGCATTGGTCATGCAACACAAGGATACCTTCCACTGGTAACGCAGCCACGGAAGACAGTGGTCATGTAACACAGGGATACCTTCCACTGGTAACGCAGCCACGGAAGACAGTGGTCATGCAACACTGGGATACCTTCCACTGGTAACGCAGCCACGGAAGACAGTGGTCATGCAACACAGGGATACCTTCCTCTGGTAACGCAGCCACGGAAGACAATGGTCATGCAACACAGGGATACCTTCCACTGGTAACGCAGCCACGGAAGACAGTGGTCATGCAACACAGGGATACCTTCCTCTGGTAACGCAGCCACAGAAGACAGTGGTCATGCAACACAGGGATACCTTCCTCCGGTAACGCAGTGGTCATGCAACACAGGGATACCTTCCTCTGGTAACACAGCCACGGAAGCCAGTGGTCATGCAACACAGGGATACCTTCCACTAATAACGCAGCCACAGAAGACAGTGGTTATGCAACACAGGGATACCTTCCACTGGTAACGCAGCCGCCACGGAAGACAGTGGTCATGCAACACAGGGATACCTTCCACTGGTAACGCAGCCACGGAAGACAGTGGTCATGCAACACAGGGACACCTTCCACTGGTAACGCAGTGGTCATGCAACTCAGGGATACCTTCCACTGGTAACGCAGCCACAGAAGACAGTGGTCATGCAACACAGGGATAACTTCCCCTGGTAACGCAGCCACTGAAGACAGTAGTCATGCAACACAGGGATACCTTCCACTGGTAACTGTTACAAAAAACGCGATTCTAAAAGCTTAGAGATCTCCAGTGAATACTAGAAAGGACTGCCCTTCTAGCATCCAGCCTGTTACTGGGTTTTCGTAACAAGTAGTCAGTATCCTTGTCCAATTATCCATTAAAATTCAGTATGGTTCAATAGTGCTTCAGGATTACAACTGGTAGGCTACTAACTAGAGAAATTAAAATTTAATAAATTTATTAAGTCTATAAGTTGTCTAGAGGTATATTATCAAAGTAAATTAAATCACAGCAATCAAAATAAAATCAATCTCTCGAGTTCAATATTATTGTGCTGAAAGCACATATCACATTTATAATTCTTAAGTACCGTCAGGTACATTAACATTTAATAAGATATTACAAATATGTACAAGTAAGTGTGTGTATGCGTGTAAGTGCTCTTAAGTAGTTAGCTATGTCTCAAGACTCGAATAAGACTTAAACAAGTGACTGACAAAGTCCTCAAATAAACTAACTTCTTGACCGACTGGCAACCCGAACAGTCTGCTTGAACAACAAAGAATGCTAAGCCCAATAGCAATGCAATATCAAGCGACTGCGACACAGAATCAGGAACTGGGAGATAATATAACGACACTAAGTAGGGACCATCAGCAGATCCACCACAAAAGTTACAAAACTCCCATATTACTGAATCTAGGTTCAGCATAGGAAATACCCTGACTGTGACAGTACACAGGAACCAGTACAAAATTAGGTCAGAAGCTATAGCTAAGGACCTGAGATGTTCAGAGTGTCTAAGCGACACACAACCTCAGTACAACGTCGAAAATCACTAAGTCTATACAATGTTCTGTGAACAAAGTTCTACAGAACTAACAAGAATAATGAGACAGACAATCTGTCCAACCAGCAAGCGAGTCTAGAGCAGACTGAATACTTCACGAGAGGTGAGGACACCCCCCCCTCGATCACGTGATAGCTACGTGGACAACTGCAGCTCAGAAGCCGGCAGTATAACGAGCGACAAGCGATAATTACAGTAGTTTGACAATCAAGACTAACTGAGCACATATTATGTACATTCTAACAACATAAGCTACGTCAAATAACAATATAAAGCAATACATTTGCGATTTAGCTATTATCGCAAATATAAGCAATATAAAATTATATGAAAAGGTAATATACATTACATATATACATAATAATCATTGTAACCCATTCAGGGGTTGCAACAATGGCTAGAGAGAGAGGGGGAGATGGCGAGAGAAAGAGAGGGGGAGATGGCGAGAGAAAGAGAGGGGGAGATGGCGAGAGAAAGAGAGGGGGAGATGGCGAGAGAAAGAGAGGGAGAGATGGCGAGAGAGAGAGAGGGGGAGATGGCGAGAGAAAGAGAGGGGGAGATGGCGAGAGAGAGAGAGGGAGAGATGGCGAGAGAGAGAGAGAGGGGGAGATGGCGAGAGAGAGAGAGGGAGAGATGGCGAGAGAGAGAGAGGGAGAGATGGCGAGAGAAAGAGAGGGGGAGATGGCGAGAGAGAGAGAGGGAGAGATGGCGAGAGAAAGAGAGGGAGAGATGGCGAGAGAGAGAGAGGGGGAGATGGCGAGAGAAAGAGAGGGGGAGATGGCGAGAGAGAGAGAGGGAGAGATGGCGAGAGAGAGAGAGGGGGAGATGGCGAGAGAGAGAGGGGGAGATGGCGAGAGAGAGAGAGGGAGAGATGGCGAGAGAGAGAGAGGGGGAGATGGCGAGAGAGAGAGAGAGGGGGAGATGGCGAGAGAAAGAGAGGGGGAGATGGCGAGAGAGAGAGGGGCAGATGGCTAGAGAGAGAGAGAGAGAGGGGAGAGATGGAGAGAGAGAGAGAGAGGGGAGAGATGGAGAGAGAGAGAGAGAGGGGAGAGAGCGAGAGAGAGGAGGCGTCGGCGGGAGATGGCGAGAGAGAGAGAGGGAGAGATGGCGAGAGAGGGAGAGATGGCGAGAGAGAGAGAGGGGGAGATGGCGAGAGAAAGAGAGGGGGAGATGGCGAGAGAGAGAGAGGGGGAGATGGCGAGAGAAAGAGAGGGGGAGATGGCGAGAGAGAGAGAGAGGGAGAGATGGCGAGAGAGAGAGAGGGGGAGATGGCGAGAGAGAGAGAGGGGGAGATGGCGAGAGAGAGAGAGGGAGAGATGGCGAGAGAGAGGGGGAGATGGCGAGAGAGAGAGAGGGGGAGATGGCGAGAGAGAGAGAGGGAGAGATGGCGAGAGAGAGAGAGGGGGAGATGGCGAGAGAGAGAGAGGGAGAGATGGCGAGAGAGAGAGAGGGAGAGATGGCGAGAGAGAGAGAGGGAGAGATGGCGAGAGAGAGAGAGGGAGAGATGGCGAGAGAGAGAGTGAGAGAGAGAGAGAGAGAGAGAGAGAGAGAGAGAGAGAGAGAGAGGGAGAGATGGCGAGAGAGAGAGAGGGAGAGATGGCGAGAGAAAGAGAGGGAGAGATGGCGAGAGAGAGAGAGGGAGAGAGATGGAGAGAGAGAGAGAGGGAGATGGAGAGAGAGAGAGAGGGGAGAGATGGAGAGAGAGAGAGAGGGGAGAGATGGCGAGAGAGAGAGAGGGGGAGATGGCGAGAGAGAGAGAGAGGGAGATGGAGAGAGAGAGAGAGGGAGATGGAGAGAGAGAGATGGAGAGAGAGAGAGAGGGAGATGGAGAGAGAGAGAGAGGGGAGAGATGGAGAGAGAGAGAGAGAGGGGAGAGATGGCGAGAGAGAGAGAGAGAGGGAGAGATGGCGAGAGAGAGAGAGGGGGAGATGGCGAGAGAGAGAGAGGGAGAGATGGCGAGAGAGAGAGAGGGAGAGATGGCGAGAGAGAGAGAGGGAGAGATGGCGAGAGAAAGAGAGGGGGAGATGGCGAGAGAGAGAGAGGGAGAGATGGCGAGAGAGAGAGGGGGAGATGGCGAGAGAGAGAGAGGGGGAGATGGCGAGAGAGAGAGAGGGAGAGATGGCGAGAGAGAGAGAGGGAGAGATGGCGAGAGAGAGAGAGGGGGAGATGGCGAGAGAGAGAGAGGGGGAGATGGCGAGAGAGAGAGGGAGAGATGGCGAGAGAAAGAGAGGGGGAGATGGCGAGAGAGAGAGAGGGAGAGATGGCGAGAGAAAGAGAGGGGGAGATGGCGAGAGAGAGAGAGGGGGAGATGGCGAGAGAGAGAGAGGGGGAGATGGCGAGAGAGAGAGAGGGGGAGATGGCGAGATGGCGAGAGAGAGAGAGTGGGAGATTGCGAGAGAGAGAGAGTGTGAGATTGAGAGAGAGAGAGGGGGAGATGGCGAGAGAGAGAGAGGGGGAGATGGCGAGAGAGAGAGAGGGGGAGATGGCGAGAGAGAGAGAGGGGAGAGATGGAGAGAGAGAGAGAGGGGGAGATGGCGAGAGAGAGAGAGGGGGAGATGGCGAGAGAGAGAGAGGGAGAGATGGCGAGAGAGAGAGGGAGAGATGGCGAGAGAGAGAGAGGGGGAGATGGCGAGAGAGAGAGAGGGAGAGATGGCGAGAGAGAGAGAGGGGGAGATGGCGAGAGAGAGAGAGGGAGAGATGGCGAGAGAGAGAGAGGGAGAGATGGCGAGAGAGAGAGAGGGGGAGATGGCGAGAGAGAGAGAGGGAGAGATGGCGAGAGAGAGAGAGAGGGGGAGATGGCGAGAGAGAGAGAGGGAGAGATGGCGAGAGAGAGAGAGGGGGAGATGGCGAGAGAGAGAGAGGGGGAGATGGCGAGAGAGGGAGAGATGGCGAGAGAAAGAGAGGGGGAGATGGCGAGAGAGAGAGAGAGATGGCGAGAGAGAGAGGGAGAGATGGCGAGAGAGAGAGAGGGGGAGATGGCGAGAGAGAGAGGGGGAGATGGCGAGAGAGAGAGAGGGAGAGATGGCGAGAGAGAGAGAGAGATGGCGAGAGAGAGAGAGGGGGAGATGGCGAGAGAGAGAGGGGGAGATGGCGAGAGAGAGAGAGGGGGAGATGGCGAGAGAGAGAGAGGGGGAGATGGCGAGAGAGAGAGAGGGAGAGATGGCGAGAGAGAGAGAGGGGGAGATGGCGAGAGAGAGAGAGAGGGAGAGATGGCGAGAGAGAGAGAGGGAGAGATGGCGAGAGAGAGAGAGGGGGAGATGGCGAGAGAGAGAGAGGGGGAGATGGCGAGAGAGAGAGAGGGGGAGATGGCGAGAGAGAGAGAGGGAGAGATGGCGAGAGAGAGAGAGGGGGAGATGGCGAGAGAGAGAGAGGGAGAGATGGCGAGAGAGAGAGAGGGGGAGATGGCGAGAGAGAGAGAGGGAGAGATGGCGAGAGAGAGAGAGGGGGAGATGGCGAGAGAGAGAGAGGGGGAGATGGCGAGAGAGAGAGAGGGAGAGATGGCGAGAGAGAGAGGGGGAGATGGCGAGAGAGAGAGAGGGGGAGATGGCGAGAGAGAGAGAGGGGGAGATGGCGAGAGAGAGAGAGGGAGAGATGGCGAGAGAGAGAGAGGGAGAGATGGCGAGAGAGAGAGTGGCCACTGTGAGCAAAGATTAAGCCTGTGATGGCCCGCTGGTGGCCACTGTGAGCAAAGATTAAGTCTGTGATGGCCCGCTGGTGGCCACTGTGAGCAAAGATTAAGCCTGTGATGGCCCGCTGGTGGCCACTGTGAGCAAAGATTAAGTCTGTGATGGCCCGCTGACCACTGTGAGCCTGTGACTGGTGTGAGCAAAGATTAAGCCTGTGATGGCCCGCTGGTGGCCACTGTGAGCAAAGATTAAGCCTGTGATGGCCCGCTGGTGGCCACTGTGAGCAAAGATTAAGCCTGTGATGGCCCGCTGGTGGCCACTGTGAGCAAAGATTAAGTCTGTGATGGCCCGCTGGTGGCCACTGTGAGCAAAGATTAAGCCTGTGATGGCCCGCTGGTGGCCACTGTGAGCAAAGATTAAGTCTGTGATGGCCCGCTGGTGGCCACTGTGAGCAAAGATTAAGTCTGTGATGGCCCGCTGGTGGCCACTGTGAGCAAAGATTAAGCCTGTGATGGCCCGCTGGTGGCCACTGTGAGCAAAGATTAAGCCTGTGATGGCCCGCTGGTGGCCACTGTGAGCAAAGATTAAGCCTGTGATGGCCCGCTGGTGGCCACTGTGAGCAAAGATTAAGCCTGTGATGGCCCGCTGGTGGCCACTGTGAGCAAAGATTAAGCCTGTGATGGCCCGCTGGTGGCCACTGTGAGCAAAGATTAAGCCTGTGATGGCCCGCTGGTGGCCACTGTGAGCAAAGATTAAGTCTGTGATGGCCCGCTGGTGGCCACTGTGAGCAAAGATTAAGCCTGTGATGGCCCGCTGGTGGCCACTGTGAGCAAAGATTAAGCCTGTGATGGCCCGCTGGTGGCCACTGTGAGCAAAGATTAAGCCTGTGATGGCCCGCTGGTGGCCACTGTGAGCAAAGATTAAGCCTGTGATGGCCCGCTGGTGGCCACTGTGAGCAAAGATTAAGTCTGTGATGGCCCGCTGGTGGCCACTGTGAGCAAAGATTAAGCCTGTGATGGCCCGCTGGTGGCCACTGTGAGCAAAGATTAAGTCTGTGATGGCCCGCTGGTGGCCACTGTGAGCAAAGATTAAGCCTGTGATGGCCCGCTGGTGGCCACTGTGAGCAAAGATTAGGCCTGTGATGGCCACTGTGAGCAAAGAGCCTGTGATGGCCCGCTGGTGGCCACTGTGAGCAAAGATTAAGCCTGTGATGGCCCGCTGGTGGCCACTGTGAGCAAAGATTAAGCCTGTGATGGCCCGCTGGTGGCCACTGTGAGCAAAGATTAAGCCTGTGATGGCCCGCTGGTGGCCACTGTGAGCAAAGATTAAGCCTGTGATGGCCCGCTGGTGGCCACTGTGAGCAAAGATTAAGCCTGTGATGGCCCGCTGGTGGCCACTGTGAGCAAAGATTAAGCCTGTGATGGCCCGCTGGTGGCCACTGTGAGCAAAGATTAAGCCTGTGATGGCCCGCTGGTGGCCACTGTGAGCAAAGATTAAGTCTGTGATGGCCCGCTGGTGGCCACTGTGAGCAAAGATTAAGCCTGTGATGGCCCGCTGGTGGCCACTGTGAGCAAAGATTAAGCCTGTGATGGCCCGCTGGTGGCCACTGTGAGCAAAGATTAAGCCTGTGATGGCCCGCTGGTGGCCACTGTGAGCAAAGATTAAGCCTGTGATGGCCCGCTGGTGGCCACTGTGAGCAAAGATTAAGCCTGTGATGGCCCGCTGGTGGCCACTGTGAGCAAAGATTAAGCCTGTGATGGCCCGCTGGTGGCCACTGTGAGCAAAGATTAAGCCTGTGATGGCCCGCTGGTGGCCACTGTGAGCAAAGATTAAGCCTGTGATGGCCCGCTGGTGGCCACTGTGAGCAAAGATTAAGCCTGTGATGGCCCGCTGGTGGCCACTGTGAGCAAAGATTAAGCCTGTGATGGCCCGCTGGTGGCCACTGTGAGCAAAGATTAAGCCTGTGATGGCCCGCTGGTGGCCACTGTGAGCAAAGATTAAGCCTGTGATGGCCCGCTGGTGGCCACTGTGAGCAAAGATTAAGCCTGTGATGGCCCGCTGGTGGCCACTGTGAGCAAAGATTAAGCCTGTGATGGCCCGCTGGTGGCCACTGTGAGCAAAGATTAAGCCTGTGATGGCCCGCTGGTGGCCACTGTGAGCAAAGATTAAGCCTGTGATGGCCCGCTGGTGGCCACTGTGAGCAAAGATTAAGCCTGTGATGGCCCGCTGGTGGCCACTGTGAGCAAAGATTAAGCCTGTGATGGCCCGCTGGTGGCCACTGTGAGCAAAGATTAAGCCTGTGATGGCCCGCTGGTGGCCACTGTGAGCAAAGATTAAGCCTGTGATGGCCCGCTGGTGGCCACTGTGAGCAAAGATTAAGCCTGTGATGGCCCGCTGGTGGCCACTGTGAGCAAAGATTAAGCCTGTGATGGCCCGCTGGTGGCCACTGTGAGCAAAGATTAAGCCTGTGATGGCCCGCTGGTGGCCACTGTGAGCAAAGATTAAGCCTGTGATGGCCCGCTGGTGGCCACTGTGAGCAAAGATTAAGCCTGTGATGGCCCGCTGGTGGCCACTGTGAGCAAAGATTAAGCCTGTGATGGCCCGCTGGTGGCCACTGTGAGCAAAGATTAAGCCTGTGATGGCCCGCTGGTGGCCACTGTGAGCAAAGATTAAGCCTGTGATGGCCCGCTGGTGGCCACTGTGAGCAAAGATTAAGCCTGTGATGGCCCGCTGGTGGCCACTGTGAGCAAAGATTAAGCCTGTGATGGCCCGCTGGTGGCCACTGTGAGCAAAGATTAAGCCTGTGATGGCCCGCTGGTGGCCACTGTGAGCAAAGATTAAGCCTGTGATGGCCCGCTGGTGGCCACTGTGAGCAAAGATTAAGCCTGTGATGGCCCGCTGGTGGCCACTGTGAGCAAAGATTAAGCCTGTGATGGCCCGCTGGTGGCCACTGTGAGCAAAGATTAAGCCTGTGATGGCCCGCTGGTGGCCACTGTGAGCAAAGATTAAGCCTGTGATGGCCCGCTGGTGGCCACTGTGAGCAAAGATTAAGCCTGTGATGGCCCGCTGGTGGCCACTGTGAGCAAAGATTAAGCCTGTGATGGCCCGCTGGTGGCCACTGTGAGCAAAGATTAAGCCTGTGATGGCCCGCTGGTGGCCACTGTGAGCAAAGATTAAGCCTGTGATGGCCCGCTGGTGGCCACTGTGAGCAAAGATTAAGCCTGTGATGGCCCGCTGGTGGCCACTG
>NW_027197527.1:0-20000 GCF_038502225.1 Cherax quadricarinatus
TATTTTCCAGAAATACAGTAGTTATATGTAAATAGATGGTCATACTGCATTTAATAAAAATTATGTTGTCGAAAATGGGAAGCTGCGCCTGCACAGACGAGACTCGCCATTGTTTTTTGAATGAGCCAAGAAAACGTTAGTGATAATGGGAAGATTTTTTCGTTCTCTAGAGGTAAAATTGGGCTGACACCTCTCAAATAGGAGGCGAAATTGGTGGATGTGCATTCCTGCATAACTTGAGATATCAGGCGACTGGACAAGACAGCTCCAGGAACCTCAGATAAGTCTTATGTTGTAACTCTGGCCAGTGTTATTTTCATAGATAGACAGTGAGGTTTTCTGAGTATGATACACCTTGATCTCCAGTCAAATTGGTGAGTGAGTTTAAGATATTCTCCTTCTGTTATGTATATGTGTATATATATAATCCTTTATTAATTTAATATACAGTCCACAAACTTACATATTTACCAGAATTCCTGGTGTATGTACATTTCATTTGTAATTAATAGGTCTAGAGCAACTTGTGGATATGACAGTGGTAGGTATCGAAGGGGAACAGTTTTTGTGACCTAGGTGTCCCAAATTCCTACTTGTCTATGTAACTCTGATAAATAATAATTATCTTTGTTACCATTTACTGTTATGTACATAATGAGTTGCATTCAGATAAATGTAATTTTCCACATTTAATTTTCCCGTTGGTCCTTCTTGAACCGGAGGTAATTAGTAAAGTCATTAATTAGTTAATTACTTAATAATTATATGTGAAATGACAGGAGGTGGATGTGTAGTGGATTATAATTATTACAATATTAATTTGGATAAGCCAAATGTAGCTAATTATATTATTTTGTATAATATTAATTTTGCTATGCCAAATTCTGGCAAGGATTTATATTAATTTGTATAATATTAATTTGATAAGACAATTCTGGCCAAGATTTATATCAGTGTATGTGTAATTGATAAGCCAAGTGTAGCTAATTATATTAATGTGTATAATATTAATTTTGCTATGCCAAATTCTGGCAAGGATTTATATTAATTTGTATAATATTAATTTTGATGAGCCAACTCTGGCTAAAGGTTTGTATTAAGGTGTATTTAAAATTTATATTATAATTTTCTTGCATGTAATTGCAAAGCTCAAGTGTAGCTAGAATTTATTCAAAGGTAAGTTGTACTATTTACCTTTATAAAGTGATAATTTAGTACATAATCAGTGTTATTAATTAAGTTGAATTTAATACATTGCATCATGACTGAAATTGAGGAAATTAATATAGAAGACAAACATATGGAATATAGAGCAAAAAAGCTTCACTGCAAGCTAGGAAATGTCTTGTAACAAAAACATACAATAAATGTTTGGAATTAATGAATCAAGAATCTGTGAATACTGATGATTTAAAATTGTATTTAGATGCTTTAGGGAATAGTTATGATTCATACAAATTATATTACAACAAATATGAAGGAGATTTGTTAGTAAACTATGTAGATGAGACTGAAGTAGATCTCATGATTAATCAGTATTATGAATTAGAAGAAAAGATTCTTTCTTGTAAAAGTCAGGCTTTGAATAAATTAAAATGTGTAAACCAGGGAGTTAATCAGTCTGCTCCAACAAATAAGATGTCTTTGCCAAAACTCCCAGAATTATGTTTACCTGTATTTCATCCAGGAGAAAATTGGGAGGAGTTTTGGTTAATTTTTAAAGCAGCTGTGCATGACAGGAGTGATCTAGCCTGTGTAACTAAATTATTTTACCTCAAAGGAGAGGTAAGAGGAGATGCTCACATATTGATACAAGCCTTTCCCAATGTAGATGACTCTTACAAGGAAGCAGTTGACTTGTTGAAGGTCACTTATGGTAATATAGAACAAAGTAGGTTGGATCTAAGAACATAAGAAGAACATAAGAACGAAGGAACACTGCAGAAGGCCTACTGGCCCATGCGAGGCAGGTCCAAGTCCCTACCGGCTTAAGCCAATGCACCCAACCTAGTCAGGTCAGGTCACATTGACTTAAGGGAGGAACACGGCAACCGACCTGTTAGCACAAGCTATCAGGTCCAACTCACACCCACCCACATCTACTCATGTATTTATCCAACCTATTTTTGAAGCTACACAACGTTCTGGCCTCTATAACGGTACTTGGGAGTTTGTTCCACTCATCCACAACTCTATTACCAAACCAGTACTTTCCTATATCCCTCCTGAATCTGAATTTTTCCAACTTAAAACCATTGCTGCGAGTCCTGTCTAGGCTAGATATTTTCAGCACACTATTTACATCCCCTTTATTTATTCCTGTCTTCCACTTATAAACCTCAATCATATCCCCCCTAATTCTACGTCTTTCTAGAGAGTGCAGTTTCAGGGCCCTTAGTCTATCCTCATAGGGAAGGTTTCTGATACATGGGATCATCTTTGTCATCCTCCTTTGTACATTTTCCAGAGAATTTATATCCATTCTGTAATACGGTGACCAAAACTGTGCAGCATAATCTAAATGAGGCCTAACCAAGGATGTATAGAGTTGAAGAACAACCTGAGGACTCCTATTATTTATGCTTCTTGATATGAAGCCAAGGATTCTATTAGCTTTATTGCGAACACTTATGCACTGTTGTCTTGGTTTCAGATTACTGCTAACCAGAACTCCTAAATCTTTTTCGCAATCCGTAATATTAAGATCTACATTATTTAGTTTATATGTGGCATGGTTATTGTCCTGTCCAACATTTAGAACTTTGCATTTGTCTATATTAAACTGCATCTGCCACTTCTCCGACCACTGCATCAGTCTATTCAAATCTTCCTGGAGTGCTCGAATGTCCTCGTCAGAATGAATTCGACGGCCTATTTTGGTGTCATCGGCAAACTTGCCGATGTCGCTCTTTATGCCCTCATCTATGTCGTTTATGTAGATTGTGAACAGCAGGGGGCCCAACACTGACCCCTGTGGAACACCGCTCGTGACGCTTCCCCACTCTGATTTCTCCCCATTTATGCAAACTCTCTGCTGCCTATTTGTCAACCATGCCTCTATCCAGGAAAAAATTTCTCCTCCTATTCCATGTGCTTTAATTTTCCTCAATAGTCTCTGATGTGGGACCCTGTCAAAAGCCTTACTGAAGTCCATATACACAATATCATATTCATTACCATGATCTACCTCCTCAAATACCTTAGTGAAAAAAGTTAATAAATTCGTAAGGCAGGAACGCCCCTTTGTAAAACCATGCTGAGATTCGTTGATTAATTTATGCTTTTCAGGGTGGCTACGAACTGCCTCGGCAATTATTGATTCCATAAATTTTCCCACTATGGAGGTTAGGCTTATTGGTCTATAGTTCGAAGCTAAGGACCTGTCACCTGTTTTGAAAATAGGTATCACATTTGCCATTTTCCACTTATCTGGCACCATGCCAGTTTGTAGTGATATGTTGAAAAGATTAGCCAAAGGTGTGCTAAGCTCCTCTTTACATTCCTTTAGAACCCTTGCATACAGTTCATCAGGGCCTGGGGATTTGTTAGGTTTTAATTTATCTATTTGCCTAAGGACCATGTCACTTGTGACCCTAATAGTGCACAGTTTATTATCGTCCTGTTCTACATAATTTATCATTACTGGAATATCGCTGGTATCCTCCTGTGTAAAAACTGAGAGGAAGTATGTGTTAAAAATTCTACACATTTCCTTATCACTGTCAGTGAGCTGACCCGAGGAACTTTTGAGTGGGCCTATCTTGTCCCTGATCTTACTTCTGTATACCTGAAAGAATCCTTTTGGGTTAGTCTTCGATTCTCTTGCAACTTTAACCTCATAATCTCTATTTGCTTTTCTAATTCCCTTTTTTATTTCTCTCTTTAACTGAATATATCGATTTCTTAATTGCCCCTCTCCTCTTTTGATTTGCCTATATATGCCTCTCTTTTGACCAATCAGATATTTTAATCTATTGTTCATCCATTTAGGATCATTTTTGTTTGATCTGATTTCCCTATTTGGAACATAATTTGACTGAGCAGCTAGAACTATGCCCTGGAAAGCATCATATCGGCAACCATCACCACCTACCTGACCCCTAGTCAGGTCATTCCAGTTCAGCCCACCTAAGTAATTTTTCAGTCCTATGAAATCAGCCAAGCGAAAGTCAGGGACGGAGACTTGATTGCCATTATTAGGGGAATTCCATGATATGTTAAAACTGAGTGATTTGTGATCACTCTCCCCAAGCTCATCATTAACCTCAAGATTATTAATTAGTGTTTCCCTACTGGCAAGAACCAAGTCAAGGAGGTTATTTCCCCTAGTTGGCTCTGTCACAAACTGTTTTAAAAAACAATCCTGGATCGTATCAAGAAAGTCACCCGACTCTAAATTTCCTGTCAAATTGCTCCAGTCAATCTGTCTATAATTGAAATCTCCCATTAGCACAACATTTTCGTATGTAGATGCCTTACGAATTTCGTCCCATAGAAGTTTACTGCACTCCCTATCAAGATTTGGGGCCCTGTAAATCACACCCAAAATTAGTTTTTCTCGGCCCTCGAGAAGCTGTAACCAAACAGATTCAGTGGCTGACGCTTCTAATTTAATATCTTGTCTAACACAACAATTTAAATTGTCTCTGACATACATCGCTACTCCACCACCTTTCCTGTTGACCCTGTCAGTGTGGAATAATTTATAGCCTTGTATGTGACATTCAGAGGGCATCTCTCTATCTTTCAGATTGAGCCAGGTCTCTGTTATAGCAATAATATCTATGTTTCCTGCACTTGCAATTAATCTTAGCTCATCTATCTTATTTCTAACACTCCTGCTATTAGTATAGTAAACCTTAAGGGAGCTAGTCCCTTGCTGCCCTCTGCTGTCCCCCTTTGTTTGCTGACCTGTTCTATTGTCTTTATTTATAACTTCATGCTGAATGCCTTTTATACATTTACTGTTTCCAACCCTAGTGTTGCAACCTGCTTGTTTCCCACACACACCCATACCTCTATCTTCCATCAGTTTAAAATCATAGGCATTTCACCAATGGCCTTCTCAATCGAGTCTGCAAGTGCTACCACCCCTGCCCCAGAGAGATGAACCCCATCCCTTGCATACATATCATGTTTGCCATAAAAGTTGTTCCAGTTGTCAATGAATGGGATTGCAAGTTCCTTGCAGTATCTGTCTAGCCAGCAATTTACACCAATTGCCCTAGACAACCATTCATTTCCTACTCCCCTTCTAGGCAAGATGCTACATATGATTGGGATCCCTCCCTTAGACTTAATGAAATCTATAGCTGACCTGTACTTATCTAGCAGCTCTTCTCTCCTACCCTTCCCAATATCATTTCCACCAGCACTGAGACAGATAATGGGCTTGTTCCCATTACCTGACATGATATTATCCAGTCTGTTGACAATGTCCCCAACACCAGCTCCAGGGAAGCACACTCTATCTCTCATCTTCTTATTCCTATTACAAAAAGCACGATCAACATATCTTACCTGAGAGTCACCAACCACAAGAATGCGCTTACCTTCATTAGCAGGGGCAGTAGTACCCTTACCTTCACTGGCCACTGAAGTACATTCATCCTGGAGAACAGAGAAGCGATTTCCTACCTTCAGATCTGCACTCTTAACTTTCCTTACTCTGATGCGCCTCCCATTACTGTGAACAACTCGCCACTTGTAGCAGGTGCTGGGCTGCACCTCACTGCTGGTAGCCGTTGCTACCACCCCACCTACAGCCTCCTCACAGTGAGAGACAGACTGCACCTCACTGCTAGAAGCCTCATTCCCCACATCTCCAACCACCTCACACTCTCTCCCAGGCCCATTGAGGTGGACCTTCAGCCTCCTAATCTCCTCCTGGAGAAGCAAGACCTCCTCCTTCAACTCTCCAACCTCAGCTTTTAAAACACTGTAGAAGCAAGCCATGCTTTGTAACCGTCCACGCTAATCCCCAAGCAGCTCAGGGTCTGTGACCTCACGTGACGACTGACCACTGAATATCATCGTTAATTTAAAATCTCCAGATCACACTTACAAAGGTTTACAGCAGTTTAGAGTTAAACTGGAGAGCACTCTCAAAACTTTAAGTAATAAATATAATCTGAAGGAATCAGACTGATTATTGAGTGCCATGGTACAGAATAAATTAATCTGTAAAACACTTGAATGACTCTCGAACAAATATCACAAGGGTTAATTTGTCCTGGAGGAAATAAGACTAGGTCTACAAGAATTAATTGTGCAGTTGCAGACCAGCCAACTAACTCATTTTAAAGATGCAACATATAATAACTCTGAGGTATCTGTCAAGTTTCACAAAGGGAAAAATTATCCCAATGGTAATAATCAAAATTCATTTCCTAAAAATAGTTGCATAGGTACATATCAAGTAGCAAGAATCAGAAATAATGATTCTCCGCAAGGTAAGAAGAATAAGTACCCTCCTAAGAGCAGCCCAGTTAATAAGAAACCAGTCAAAGAAAAGAGAGATTGTCTTTTCTAAGAATTGCAATGCATACAATTCATGGAATGATAAAGTTGAAATATTGGAGGAACTTGACAGATGTATCAGGTGTTTAGGTAATCACAACGTAAAGAATTGTCATGCCAAATTAAACAACTGTTATCAATGTCACAAAGGAAGACACCATATAGTCATGTGTAAGGGTCTATATGACAATGTTGATAATAATGATAGTGTTGACAATCCTGACACAACAGTGGCTAATGTAAAAATTGCTGCTAATATTAATAATGATGGTTTTGCTGAAGTAGCCTTACCTGTGTTACAGGTAAAAATTGATGATAAAAGGCATAAATCCAAAAATGTAAATGCATTATTAGACCAGGGATCCCAGCGTACTTTAATAAAACGTAAATGTCTTGATGGTATGAAAGTACAGATGGGAGATCCCACAACTTTAAAATTATCTGGTTTTCTCTCGGATAAAGGGTCTCAATTGTATGACACGGTTTATGTAACTGTCAGGTTGGGCAATGAGAAAAAACGTGTTAATGCAGTAATTGTAGATAGACTTCCAGAGAAAATATCTACAGTAGGGCTTAGTAAAGCTACAGAAAGACTTTCACATAATGTAAATTTAGCACCTTCTGGGGTAAGTGATGATTCTGTAGGCCCAATAAATATTTTGATAGGTAGTGACTATTATGCCTCCTTTGTAAAGGGTATGATAAAGAAATGTGGTGTCACCCTTTTGAAGACTGCAGGAGGCCATGTAATGTATGGTAGGATTCCTCGTAATAATAATTCATGACTAGAAGAAACTACAAATACCGTAACTGTGTGTCTTACTCATGAAATCGTACCCCAGTATAATTCTTCCATAGAGGATGGTGTTGAGCCAGTGCATAAATTGTGGGAATTAGACAGCATTGGAATAAATGTAAATGAAGAAAGTCCAGACGATTCTTTTACTCAGGAGCAATACCCGAGAGATGTAAAATTTGAATCTGGACAATACTGGGTACGACTTCTGTGGAGACTGAACCATCCAGAATTGCCCACTAATTACAGAATGGCATATGGACAGTTAAAGGCTCAGCTCCGCGAGCTGAGTAAGACACCAGAATTGTTAACTGCCTATAATGATGTAATTGCTGAGCAATTAATTAATAAATTTATAGAAGAGGTACCTCCTGAGCAAGCCAAAATTTATGGTCACTATTTGCCACATCACGGAGTGAAGAAGGATTCTAAGACCACTCCTTTGAGGATTGTGTTTAATTGTAGTGCCAGGAGTAACAAAAATGTACCTAGTTTAAATGACTGTTTGATGACAGGTCCGTCGTTGACGTAAAAATTAGGAGATATCTTATTAAATTTCAGGATGAAGAATTATGCCTTTACGGCTGACATAAGTAAAGCTTTCCTAAGAGTGGGTTTACAAGAGGCTGACCGGGATTATACCCGCTTCTTATGGCCTGAGAATCCTAGTGACCCACTTAGCCCTCTGAAAACCTTTTACTTTAGGAGCGTATTATTTGGTGCTACATCCAGTCCATTCCTACTTCAAGCGACGATAAATGCACACCTTAAACGTATGGAAAGTCCATTGAGTAAAGTAATGAGCAAACAAGTTTATGTGGACAATTTCCTGGGTGTGACGTCAACTGAAGAGGAACTGTTAATGACTTATGGAGAGGCTAATGAAATAATGCAAAGTGCAAATATGCCTCTGAGGGAATGGAATAGTAATTCGTCCAAATTAAAGGACAAAATAAGTAAAGATTACCCTGGAGATGAAGTACCAAAATGTAGTAATGTATTGGGTTTAACTTGGGATACTGAGAGAGATTTGTTCATGTTAAAACCTAATAATTACAGTATGCCCAATAAATTAACTAAGAGAGTCTTGCTTGCTGAAGTTTCCAAATGTTTTGATCCACTAGGTTTAGTGTCACCCCTTACTATAAGAGGGAAATTATTAATACAGGAAGCATGGAAACTTAAATGTGCTTGGGATGAAATTCTACCTGAGGAATTCATTAACAGGTTGGATGAATTAATTGGTGATAATGAAAAAATTCCAATGTTGGAGTTCCCACGCCAGGTGGCCAATCCAAATGGGAAAAATGTACTTCACATTTTTTGTGATGCTTCAAAATTGGCACATGGAGCAGTTGCTTATCTTCTGTGTAATAGTGTTATTTCTCTTGTTATGTCTAAGGCTAAAGTGTCTCCAATTAAATCACATACCTTACCTCAGTTGGAATTAACAGCCATTTATGTAGGTGTCAAATTAGCTAATTATATAAGAAATAAGTTGCATGAGATAAATATTAGCGACACTGTAATTTGGTCTGATAATGAGGTATCCTTACAATGGATTCGTAATGGAAACAGTAAAATTGTGTACGTACAAAACAGAGTCACTGAAATTAATCAGATGCAAGAGAAGTATAATAGTTTGGGTCAGCATATGTTAACATTTAATTATATACCTGGTGAGGAGAATCCGGCTGATTTCTTGTCTCAAGATTTACTTTATGCTAAATTTGTAAATGCTGTATCATGGTTTAAAGGACCGAGCTGGTTGGTAAATAAAGCTAATTGGCCTGTACAAAAGGCGTATATTGCTCCTGTTGAAATTACTCTGACCACCGCTCCAATAGTTTGTCCTTCCTTAGCCATAGATATAAATAGGTATTCTTCTTTACCCAAACTAATCAATGTAACTAAGTTGGTGTTTAAATTTCTAAACAAGATGAATATTTCATGCAAGTTTTCACATCCTCTTGAATATTGGATAAAGAGGGTACAAGAAGAATTCTATGGAAATGAGATTAAATTGATGATGGAATGAAAAATTGTGAAAGGTTCCATAATAAAGAAATTTGGACTGTATTTAGAGAACAATGTAATTAGGTGCAGAGGTAGGTTATAAAATGCTGAATTGGGTGATTATGCTAAACACCCTATCTTACTGCCCAAAACTCATCATCTAACAAATTTAATTGTGCTAAATGCCCATAAAAATGTAATGCATTGTGGGGTACAAGATACCTTAAATTGTATTAGGGAAACTTTCTGTATTCCACAAGGACGGCAAAGTGTAAAAAGGGTGATTAAATCTTGTGTAATATGTCGCCGTGTGGATGCCAGATCCTATATGTACCCAGGTCCTCCACCATTGCCAAAGGAGCGTGTACAATTAGTGAAACCATTTGATGTAACAGGTGTAGACTATAGTGGTCCAATAATTTTAACAGGTACTTCAGATGGTGTTCCACTGAAAGTGTATGTTTGTTTGTACACCTGTACTGCTACTAGGGCAATTCATTTAGAAGTGGCAGAGGACTTGTCTGCAGAACAGTTTATAGAGCTGTTTCGAAAATTTGCAGCTAGGAGATCTTGTCCGAGATTGAAGATTTTGGATAATGCCAGAAATTTTGTAGCAGGTGCTCAACATTTGATTGAGTTAAATAATAGTAATGATGTTCAATCTCTGTTAACCCAGCGAGGGTGTACCTGGAAATTTATTACTCCTAGAGCCCCTTGGCAGGGGGGGGCTGTACGAAAGACTTATAGGCACAGTGAAGAGGTGTCTCCATAAAGTACTACACCGGAAGAAAATTAAATTGGAAGAATTCCATGCAGTGTTAGTGGAGGCAGAAAATCGGATAAATAATAGGCCTCTCTCGTACATGAGTGATACACCTGAGGCAGATGTATTAACATCTTCTCACCTAATATGTGGAAGGAAATTGGAAGCTGCTCCTGTCTATAGAGATAATCTGGAAGAAAGTGATGAAGATTATAATGATGCGGCAGTATTGTGTGATAAATTTAAAATGTTGAATAAAGTAATTGATCATTGGTCTAATGTGTGGCTTAAGGAATATCTTCTTACACTATGTGAACACTTTTATGGTGCGACAGAGGCAGTAAATCGACAGAACATTCAACCAGGTGACATTGTGTTGATTGATACTGAACAACATCGAACATTGTGGCCTCTGGGCAAAGTATTGACATTGTACCCAGATGCACAGGGTGTTGTCAGGAATGTCAAAGTGTTGTGTCGTGGCCAGGAAAGTTTATGCACAATTAATAAATTGATTCCCTTGGAATTAAATGACATTCAATCAAATGTAAATGAAAATCTAAGGGAAAGTGACACGAGTGATACGGAAGGTAACGCTGACCAAGTGATGCAGGAAGAGGAAATCGTAGTAAGACCTACCAGGAGAACAGCCACTCAAGCCAGAACCGGTTGGAATCATCTCCTAAAGGAAGTAGTAATTTGAGTCGTTTAGCAACGAACTCCGCCCGGCCGCAGTGTGAAAAATACTGTATATATTTTCCAGAAATACAGTAGTTATATGTAAATAGATGGCCATACTGTATTTAATAAAAATTATGTTATCGAAAATGGGAAGCTGCACCTGCGCAGATGAGACTCGCCATTGTTTTTTGAATGAGCCAAGAAAACGTTAGTGATAATGGGAAGAATTTTTCGTGCTCTAGAGGTAAAATTGGGCTGACACCTCTCAAATAGGAGGCGAAATTGATGGATGTGCATTCCTGCATAACTTGAGATATCAGGCGACTGGACAAGACAGCTCCAGGAACCTCAGATAAGTCTTATGTTGTAACTCTGGCCAGTGTTATTTTCATAGATAGACAGTGAGGTTTTCTGAGTATGATACACCTTGATCTCCAGTCAAATTGGTGAGTGAGTTTAAGATATTCTCCTTCTGTTATGTAAATGTGTATATATATATAATTCTTTATTAATTTAATATACTGTCTACAAACTTATATATTTACCAGAATTCCTGGTGTATGTACATTTCATTTGTAATTAATAGGTCTAGAGCAACTTGTGGATATGACAGTGGTAGGTATCGAAGGGGGACATTTTTTGTGACCTAGGTGTCCCAAATTCCTACTTGTCTATGTAACTCTGATAAATAATAATTATCTTTGTTATCATTTACTGTTATGTACATAATGAGTTGCATTCAGATAAATGTAATTTTCCACAATAATAATAATAATAATAATAATAATAATAATAATAATAATAATAATAAAATTATAATAATAATAATAATAATAATAATAATAATAGTAAAAAAATATTGTTATATAATCTTTTGAAGCGTGTGTAAATATTTAGGAACAGACTGAGTTAAGGTCATCTATATAAACACGTTAACACATCGTTGATACAGGATTAATAAATAACTAATATTTTCGTTCTCACATGACAGTCAGTATTAGTGTTGATGAATTAGACACATGTGTAACATCTGAGTATCTTTACTTGTAGACGTTTCGCCATCCAGTGGCTTTGTCAATACAATACATGGATATATGAAGACTAGAAATATATACAGCAGACAGAGGAAGATGAAGTAATCAGTCCGTCAGCCTTGGAGCAGGTGGTGAGCACCGTAGTCTTAAAGAATATGAAGCACAGGCAGGAAGATTGGAGTTTATACTGGAGTCAGAAGAAGTGCAGCTGACGATGGCATTGTCACTGGTAGGCTGAATTACCCAGTTGAAGTACGCCATGCTACCTCTTGGCCCAACCCTTGGGCATGCCCTACTTCCCCTGGGAAAACCACCTACCAATGATAATGCCTTCGGCTACTGCACTTCTTCTGACTCAGGTATATGAGCACCAATCTTCCTGCCTGTGTTTCAGATTCTTGACGACTACGGTACTCATCACCTGCTCCTAGGCTGAGGGACTAATTACCTCATATTTTGTATATATTTCTACTGTCTTCCAAATTGTGTCCTTGAATTTGTATTGATAAAGCCACTGGTTGTCGAAACGACTGCAGTGAAGATATCCAGATGTTGCACATGTGTCTAATTTTCATTTTGTCGGTATTGTATACCATTCATTTGCACCAATCTCCGCGCCTCTGCTTCAGATTCTTTAAGAAGGTGCTCATCACCTGCTCCTAGGCTGAGGGACTGATTACCTCATCTTCCACTGTCTGCTGTATATATTTATAGAGTTGCACATGTGTCTATTTCTAGAGTTGCACATGTGTCTATTTCTAGAGTTGCACACGTGTCTATTTCTAGAGTTGCACATGTGTCTATTTCTAGAGTTGCACATGTGTCTATTTCTAGAGTTGCACATGTGTCTATTTCTAGAGTTGCACATGTGTCTATTTCTAGAGTTGCACATGCGTCTATTTCATCATCTTGTCAGTGATAAATACTATTGACATACAATACTAGTGCAGCCTAAATAATTCCAGCTCATATCTTTCCTTCAACACTACTTGTAACAATCACTGTTATAAGCATTATTGTCTTACTTAAGTGGCACAAGGTTATCTGTGAAATTTTATGTTAAATTGAATGTAATTTCCTACCACCAAATAAAAGAAAAATATTACCATAACAGAATACCTGGAACTAAAGTGATTCTGCATCCTGGTGACTTAGTGATCATCCCATTCTGGAGTCTGCACCGTGACTCTCGCTACTGGTCAGAGCCGGAGATGTTTCATCCAGACCGCTTCATGCCAGAGAACAAGGACAAGATCATCAGTTATACTCACATGCCCTTTGGGATGGGGCCCAGGAGCTGCATAGGTATTTGATATAACTTATTTTTATTTAAGAATATTTATTTATCCTAATTTTCCGTATACTAATTATAATAAGAAAATATTTCCTGCACCTCATCCAGCCCTTTTGATAATTTATTTTTTTCTTTAGCTATGCGGTTTGCCCTGATAGAAGCCAAAGTGGCCCTGGCGAAGCTACTGTTGAGAGCAGAATTACACCTAAGAAGTAACTATGAGGAGCTGAAACTGGAA
This sequence comes from Cherax quadricarinatus, assembly GCF_038502225.1. Taxonomy (NCBI): domain Eukaryota; kingdom Metazoa; phylum Arthropoda; class Malacostraca; order Decapoda; family Parastacidae; genus Cherax; species Cherax quadricarinatus. The sequence goes on from NW_027197527.1 coordinate 13,342, forward strand.
CAAAATACCTTATTCTTAAGACCAACAGGAGTTCAACTGGTGATCACTCCTCTGACAAGTACATCACTCTAACTGGTGATCACTACTCTGACAATAAGCACATCACTAACTGGTGATCACTCCTCTAATAATAAGCATATCACTAACTGGTGATCACTCCTCTGACAATAAGTACATCACTAACTGTTGATCACTCCTCTAATAATAAGTACTTCACTAACTGTTGATCACTCCTCTAATAATAAGCACATCACTAACTGTTGATCACTCCTCTAATAATAAGCACATCACTAGCTGTTGATCACTCCTCTAATAATAAGTACATCACTAACTGTTGATCACTCCTCTAATAATAAGTACATCACTACTGTTGATCACTCCTCTAATAATAAGTACATCACTAACTGTTGATCACTCCTCTAATAATAAGTACATCACTACTGTTGATCACTCCTCTAATAATAAGCACATCACTAGCTGTTGATCACTCCTCTAATAATAAGCACATCACTAACTGTTGATTACTCCTCTAATAATAAGTACATCACTAACTGTTGATCACTCCTCTAATAATAAGTACATCACTAACTGTTGATCACTCCTCTAATAATAAGTACATCACGAACTGTTGATCACTCCTCTAATAATAAGTACATCACTAACTGTTGATCACTCCTCTAATAATAAGTACATCACTAACTGTTGATCACTCCTCTAATAATAAGTACATCACGAACTGTTGATCACTCCTCTAATAATAAGTACATCACTAACTGTTGATTACTCCTCTAATAATAAGTACATCACGAACTGTTGATCACTCCTCTAATAATAAGTACATCACTAACTGTTGATCACTCCTCTGACAATAAGAACATCACTAACTGTTGATCACTCCTCTAATAATAAGCACATCACTAACTGTTGATCACTCCTCTAATAATAAGCACATCACTAACTGTTGATTACTCCTCTAATAATAAGTACATCACTAACTGTTGATCACTCCTCTAATAATAAGCACATCACTAACTGTTGATCACTCCTCTAACAAGCATATCACTCTAATTTCTTCTAACTGCTACTTATTACACATGCGAAACACTTCCTATATTGTGACTTCCTTAAGTTTCAATCAAAATCCCAACACAAATAGTCTGTAAAGATTAGCAGAAATGGGGGAGTGTGGACTTCCAATGCTGAAACCAAATTTCTGTGTATAAGTGCTTTAGAAAACTGACAAGTTGATAAATGAGACACTTGTGCAACATTCTGGAATCTTTATTCTGGAAAAGTTTTGCCATGCAGTGGCTTCTTCTGTCCAGTGCACAAGTGTCTAATTTATCAACTTGTCGGTTTTCTTAACCATTTATACACATTCTGCCAGACACAACAACATCTTGGGATATTGATGCAGGGATCTTCACGAATATGCTGTACTTTTTTCAAGACTGAGGGCAAAACACATCGACTTTAGGCTGAGGGACTTATTACTCCCCGAACAGTTGTTTATACTTGTTGTCTTGAATGATGATAAAGAGTTACCTGTACCCTGTCAGGATTTTGGGAGCCTCGTCGAACTATGTGTTCGTTATAACCGTTTTAGATTTTAAGACAAGTATAAATAGTTGTTCGGGCTAGCCACGTGCTCACCTCCTTAGTGCAGTACTGGTCAATTTATAAATGGAGGACCTAGCATCCAGATGGATCCTCAATACCATGCCTAGACCAGTTGCATGGATGCGGTACGTTGATAATATTTTGGCCTCACTATGACTAACGCCAATCCAGTTGAAGGAAATCCTCCAAGTCACATCGTTTTACATGTCACCGAAGTTGCAACTAACGTTTCTATGACTCTTGACAGAAAACGTGCTAAAATATCCACCAGTTCCTCAAATTGCTCTTCACTTGTATATTATCCATTCTGGAGACCGCTATAGCATGATGTTGACGGGTCCTTCTCAAACCCAACCCATCTCGCCACAATTGTACTACTACATCTACCCACGCGACCTTCCACTTGACTCCTATCACTATATATACTCGCTTCTTAAAAGTCGGGATATGATTGCAAAGTGCCATTATTCAAGGGTTTAAGTTGTTCGATGTAGAAAGATATAACGGGAAGGGGCGTGATGTTGCATTATGTGTACAAGAAAATATAAATTGTTGCATAAAAACAGGTAAAAACATAGAAAGATTAGTAACAGAATCTGTTTGGGTAGAATTTTTAGAATGTCAAGAAAAACTAAATTTGGGTGTAATATACCGACCCCCTGGGTTAGAAAACGATAGAGGGAGACTTCTTTGGGACGTAATTGTTAGGGATTTTAGACACGATAACGTAGTAATAAATTAGACACATTATGTAACATCTGGGTATCTTGAATGAGGAAAGGTTTCGCTTCGCAGTAGCTTCCTCAGTCATATACAAAGAAAAATGGAGAAGATCAGAAGGAGTTTGAGGTAGTCAGTCCCACAGCCTGGAGTCGATGTAATCGGTCCACCAGTCTTGAAAAGAATACAGCGTATATTGTTGTTGTAGGTTTGCCGGTACTTCCGGCCCGGGTCTTCTGCAGATGGCGACCCGGCGGCGGCCTCCCGGGCGGGGGGTGTCGTTCATTTTCTTCTTTCTCCTGTATTCTTTCTTGGGACCCTCCGGTTGGAGGGTGACTTCTTCTTCTGTCTTGCGGTGACTCCCCAAGTGGAAAGTGTCTTCTCGTTTAGCATCTTCAGCAGCAGAGGAGGGCGGAGGCAGCAATTACAGGGTTCGTTTAGGAGCCACATCCCAGCTTTAGCAGGCAGCAAAGTGCTGGGGAAACTTGCCTTCACGTGATTGATCATTGACAGTCCTGCTAGGTGAGGGTACCGTCTTCGGCAGCCCCATTCTGGAGAGTCCTGAATTTCTTCCTTGTGGTGTAGTCGAGTGCCACAAAGCGGTGACTTTTTGAGAGTAGGTTGATCAGGGATTCAGTGGTGAATGATCGAGTTGAGTCGCAGGTGAACTTGACTGTCCCGTTGTGGAGGCGTTGCATAATTTCTGGAGTGTACATTGCGTTCTCATTCTGGTTGGTTGTGTAGAAGTATACACCAGGCAAGAACTGGACTTCTTGTGAAGGAGTGGCGGTAGTACGTAGGGATGCATCCCAAGGCTCTTGTGTTTTAACCTTCTTGGCTGGCGGCTGAGACGATTGAGGTGTGGCGTCTGATTGGTCCGTTGTGACGGAGGTGGAAGCAGGTGCTGGTGGACTCTCATTGGTGGAATCGGTCGGCGTCTCAGTGGTCTCTGATTGGTCCATCTGTGTTGGGAGGAAGGTGTGGTATTGGTGGAGCAGCGGTAATGTTGGCGACATTTACAGTGGATTTTATGATCTCTGTGGAAGGTGGAGATGCAGGGAATGTGAAACCAGGCATGTTGTTGAGCTTGAAGAGTTCGTTGATGGTGGTGTTGCAGGAACCAGGTTCAGCTACATTCTACACATGAGCATACATGATGCAGTAAAGAATCTTGGTGGAGTCGCTAGCAAGAGCTGGCGAAGAAGTGGTAGATGCAGCATGCGTGGCTTGAAGAATCTTGGTAGTGTCTGCTTGAAGCTTGGTAATAGCAGCATATGTAGTCGCTTGTGCAGTGTTTTTTTTTGTTGTTGTTGTTGTTGTTGTTGTTGGAGTTGTCTCTTAAGTATATCTCGTCTGGTTGGGCACTTGGCAGCAAGAGTATGGTGATCATTCTTGCAATTCAAGCATTTAGGTGGAGAGTCAGTAGTGCACGTCTTGAAGTCATGATCTTCTTGGCCGCAGGTGGAGCAGAACTTCTTATTCTTGGCAGGGCAGTCTTTGGTGGTATGTAGGTATGAGTAACAGTTGGAACACTGTGGAATTTGATGGAATTTTTCTGCTTCGATGAAGGCTGGGTTGATGTGGAAGTAGTGAATAGCCAGTCCCTCAGAGAGATCTGGCTGCCATGTTGACGTCACTGAAGATGACCTTCAGCATGGAGGAGGCATTGGGTATTTTGGTAATGAATTCCACCACTTTTGACAGAAAACTAGCTAAAATATTCACCAGCTCTTCAACTATTAGAAACCTTGTACAAAAATCCAAGAATGATTCTGGCAAGTGTGCAGGGGTATACACTATACCATGCGGGGGTTGTGATAAAGTATATTTGGGGGAGAGAGAGCCAAATTTCTGGATGTTAGGATCAGGGAACACAAAAATGCTTGCAGCAATGATGACCGCAAAAACTTGTGTGTTCAACACAGGGACGATGTTGGACACTTCATGAAATTCAGTGAGGCTGGACTAGTAATTAATGAAAACGATTTAAGACGGCGAAAGTGTGTAGAAGCTGCCTTATTGTGGTCAGTAATTATCCATTAAAAGTCCGGCAGTTACACTACCTCCAGACTGCTAATCAACAGGATATTACCCATTCTGGAGACTGTTGTAACATGATGTCAACAGGTCCTTCTCCAACCCAACCCGTCTCCACAATTACTGCCATTACTAATACTACTACTGCCACTACTAGTACTGTCACTACTACTAATACCCCTGCTACTACCACTACTACTACTATCACTACTACTACTATCACTACTACTACTACCACTACCACTACAGCCACTAGTGCTACCCACGTGACATTTCACATGACTCCTGCCACTATATATACTCGTTTTCTTAGTTTTCTCTGTATTAGGAGTGAAGAAGCTACTCGTGGCTAAACGTTTCCTTTAATAAATGTCTTGAACTGCATATAAGTGTCTTTTTCCACATCTTGTCGGTGTCACCATACGATTTCTCTGTTACACTTCTTGAAATAAATCCAAGTAATGCGTTAGTCTTATAGCGCAATTAGGCACTGTTGTCTTGTTTTTAGATTTATGCTCACCATGACTCCCAAGTCTTTTTTACAATACTGTAGTTAAATGTTCCATGTTCTCCTCAATGTTCTTGATAGCTCTGTGAACCGGTGACAGGGATTGCCACTGATATCTTCTGCCTTGCCTCAGTGAATTATCCCTCTTATCTGTTGCTGTCTTGCAACATTGCGCTCAATGGAGAAGTGTATAGGGTATGGTTTTTTTCATGAGGGTGTACAGGAGTCATCAACATCTTCGGAAGTTAATTCAGTGGGCAAGTCTACAATGGTACTGGCAGATGACAGTGGCTCGGCAGGAGCAATGGAGAGATGTAGCAATAGGTTAGGAGACGTGGGAGGCGGTGGTTGAGGCAGATTAATTAATCAGCGATGTCGGTGGTGGAGGTGCGTGTAGAAGTTTCAGGAACAGTTGCTTGGGCAGAAAGAGACAGGTCTGCAGGTGCAGTAAAGTTCACAACATTGGGAAGGATCTTGAGGATGTCTGCTGAAGGTGTGGAGTCCGGGAAATTGAAGGCAAGCATGGTGTTCAGACGGAATAGTTTGTTTATGGTGGTGTTGAAAGTGCCGGGGTTTGCTGCATTTGCAAGGTGTACATACACCATGCAATACAGCACCTTGGAAGGAGCGCCGTCAGGAAGTGGAGAGAGTAAGTTGCTAGGGAGAGATGTCTTTTGAGTGGCTTGAAGAATCTTAGAAGTGTTAAACTGAAACTTTTTGATTGCAGCATAGGTATACGATCTAGAGGAATTGTTCTTATTTTCTTCGTCACAACTTCTTTTCTCAGAGGGCACTTGGCTGTAAGGGTATGTTGCATACTCTTGCAGTTTAACATTAGTCCCATATTGTTTTTCCATAACATATGCCTCTAATTATTCGAAGCATCAACACCTAATCATTTCTAAGTTAACTGGAAGCATGACGCATGGTGCTGGAGGTGGATGTTTTTGTGAGAGCTTTCCAAGGTTTGTATATACGATAATCTTGGCCGGTACTCACACACAGTGTAGGCTGTTCCCAGCTCCAGCCTTGGCACACTCTTCAACCCACAGACCATCCGCAATGGTGTTGCCTTCGACTTGCCGCCCATATTCTCGCCGAACACAGGTGTATTTGTGGCAGTGAAGCATATATATATATATACATATATATATATATATATATATATATATATATATATATATATATATATATATATATGTGTGTGTGTGTGTGTGTGTGTGTGTGTGTGTGTGTGTGTGTGTGTGTGTGTGTGTGTGTGTGTGTGTGTGTGTGTGTCGTGCTGAATATGTAAAACTGGCCAATTAGCAAGAACTCATTTAAAATTAAGTCCTTTCTGAAATTTTCTCTTATACGTTTAAAGATATATTTTTTTCATTAATGTTAATGAAAGCATTTTTAATTTTGCACCAAAAGAACCTTAGAAAACTTACCTAACCTTATTATAACAAGAGCAATTTATTTTAGCCTAACCCAACTTAATATATTTTAAATACGTTTACAATAATTTATTATATATATATATATATATATATATATATATATATATATATATATATATATATATTAATTATATATATATATATATATATATATATATATATATATATATATATATATATATATATATATATATATATATATATATATAATATATATATATATGCAAAACAACCACTCTGAAAGAATAGAGAAATTCCAAGCGCTTTCTTTCAGAGTGGTTGTTTTGCATATTTTGAAATCACCTGTTTACTGTGATCTTATTGCATATATA
>NW_027197527.1:25000-45000 GCF_038502225.1 Cherax quadricarinatus
ATATATATATATATATATACATTGGGATATATATTGTAGTTTGATATGAGACAATCTTACCGCAGCCAGCAGTACCTCTTTGGGTGCTTGGTTTGATACGGGCGCCTAAAAACCCCGCCAGCTTGTGAATCCTGTTAGATGATTCGCACCTTATTTTCTCAATCCGGTTGGGTGTTAAGGGCACCTAGAAAACTCTGTCAGCTTTGAATCCGGTTATGGGTTCATGAATCCGGTCAGTGGCTTACTTATTCTTGGACGAGTCCGGTCGGTGATTTGGACTAGCTCGTGAAGGGATTACTGTTATTTCACAGAGTAATATGTGTTCAATTTGATACAAAAAGTATAATTTGTATGTTGAAGAAACCAGTGACTTCTGGCAGTTCTTAATATGAGGACCGGTACCTCTGGCATTTTTTTTTTTACAGCTTGAGGTTTCGAGCACTTATATCACTGTATTCAGCTTTTCTAGATTTTTATCACTTCCACCACATCAATTGCTATTTTATCACTATTTTAGCTATGGTAGGGCAACTGGTGAAGAAAGATTACTGGAAGAATATTTGCTTTCCGTTGTGCAAATTGCAACCACTGCCAACTACAGGTTTTACGTATTTCCACAAGTAACTGTATACTTCTCGAATTTCCAGCAATTAAATTACACCTTAGGAGTGATAAAAGTAGCCCAGGTATGTTGTTTACAAATTTTGTGAGATAATTATTGAATTCATGTGGGGTAGGTCAGAAGAGATGCTCATTAATTAAAAATTAGTTACTTCTTGTGAAAATTTGTCTGGACTGCCTCCATGTGAGTTGTCTACCCTGGCAAGCTCTGTTGACACCGAGCCCTGAGGTCGGTACCTCAGCCTCACAAGTGGCTTACAGGACAGATTTTCATAAATGACTGATGTTGCAAGAAATCTCGCCTGCATGCACGTATAAAGGACTAACTTACTTGGTGTTGGAGAATGTGTCCCGGTCTTCAACCTTCCGAAGCTTTAGCCCCTCTGGACTTCCCCTCAGAACCACATGCAACTGGGATCCTTAATTCCTGCAATATTCAGTCGATATTAGTGACCTGCCTGAACCTCAGAAATTCCTATTTCTAAGGGGGTGTGTATCCCCTAGCATAACTATGCAGAAATGGACACTAGCTTCTAAGCCTGAAGGAGTGACGCCGGTATGTACTGGTCATGAACTGCCGCCTGCACAAGGCTCACAGCTCAACTCACTCGCAATTTTCCCCAGACACTGGCCAGAATCTTGTAGAAAAAGAGGAGGTCTCGTCTTACTGTATGGGCTTGACGGAGGAGGTCATCTACGGTACGTCGAGGTGCCTCCACCAGATTTCCCCAGGTCTAGTATGTGAAGACACATGGTGACGCATCCTGCTGATCACGGCACTTGCTGCTCATAAAGTGTCTAGTCTTAGAAGAAAGGGCACTGTGGTCTCAAACCCATGCCACAGTATTCAAACTTGGGCTGCCAGTTCTCCCTGGCAAACATAACCTAGTGTTTGCCTACATTATCGGCCTGTTACTACCTACATTAAGGTCTTAGGTCTACATTATTATTATCTACAGTTGCCTCAATAATCCTAATATTAGTGTACTAACAGTATAAACTACCTACTTCTTCCCTGAAGGATAAATCTATCAATTAAGAAGTGCGTTGGGTGGGTGTAAGGGCCACCCTATTCAGCTGTTTATCCATGACATGTTGGGATCTTTGTAAGCCGTATCTGTCCTGTGGAACTTTTAGGACCGAATAAATTTCCACATCCTCCCACCAGCGGAGGTAAGCGCTAAGTCTAAATCAAGTCTGCCTCCTGCAGGCCCTCCCAGTGGGCCCTGGATTTGAGTGCTATTTGACGGGTCATCTAGCCACTCTGGTCTGTCAACCTCGGGTCTAACTTCTGTCCTAGTCCCACCGTGTGGACCTCGAGAGGCAAAAGCCTGTTGATGGGCCTTATGGTCTCGGCAACATTCATTCTCAACTTCTCGATTCTCAACTGCCCAGCCTTATCTGGGTGGGTCGACACCACCAGGCCCAGAGGCCAGTATGCCCTGGGTGCCTCGGATTCTACTAGCACCAGGTCCCCTTCACTAAGCATCATCTTATTTGCCTCGGGGTCTGCACCATAGAAATGTTCTCACAGGGCTGTCAGGTAATCCCTGCGCCACACCTGTTGCCATTTTTCCAGGATGTTCACCAGTCTGTTGTGACTCCTGTGCAGTTCTTCATTGATGGGGGACCATCTGGCCCATAATTATCCTGCTCCTTGAATGACTGGGTCAAAATTGCAGGGAAGGGCTCAATCCTCCTTCCAAACAGCATGTGATTGGGGGTGAGAGCTTCCTGCTCATCAATCCCATTTTGCATGCAGGTCAGAGGCCTGTTATTGACTCTTGCCTCTATATCAGCTAACTCTGTCCTCAATTCATCAATGCTCACTCTCTTGCTGTGAAAGACCTTCCAAATGCACCTTTGACTGTGCCCACCATGCGTTCATAGAAACCCCCTTGCCAAGGCGCTCTGGGAACTATGAACCTCCACTCGCACTCTATTCTCTTCAGATACTCTTGTACTTCTCCGTTGTCCCTAAGATTCCTGAAAACTTTATTGGCCACTCTAAAGCTCATGCCATTGTCCGAGATAATCAATGCGGGCACGAGAATCTGGCTGTAAACCTCCTGAACAACTTCACGACAGTCTCTGTCTGCATATCTTCTGCAAACTCCAAATGTACAGCTCGAGTAGTTGCACAAGTAAACAGGCAGACATATACCTTCTGAGAGCCTTCCCTATCGTTTCCTGGGTTCTTTAATGTGATAGCCCCATTATAGTCTATTCCCACAGTCTCAAAGGGCCTGTCACTATGTACCCACTCCTGAGGCAGCAGTGGGGGACCTGGGTACGGTAGGGTCCTCCCATCGTACCGCCGGCAGACAGTGCAACTCTTTATCACCCTTTTGATGGCAGCTCGGCCCTTCAGTACCCAGTAGTTCTGATGAAGGCTGGCAAAGGTATCTCCAAACCCCCCCCCCCCCATGCAAGGTCCTCTGATGAGCGTCAAGTATCAATAACTCGGACACCCACCCCTCCTTTCCCAGTAACATGGAATGTTTGGCTCCATAACTGAGCTCAGAGTTTTGTAGTCTTCCCCTGCATCTTATCAGCCCAGCATGATCTAGGAACAATCCCAATGAGTGGACCAGTTTACTGTTCCCTGAGCCACCGTTGGGCCCAAGACCTTACGTCATACCCTGCTGCCCTGCCACCAGTAACTCCAGAACTCCCGGGAACCTCTCCCTTTGGTACTGCCGTATCCAATATTTTCTGGGACCCACGAGAGATAACTGTCGACCTCGGCTTACCTTGTCATGCAGCTTCCTCACAAATCGACATGCCATTTCTGTGACTCTTATAAGTTTCCTCCAAGAGGAGTAGTGCCTGGGGTCAAATAATTCAGTGTTGGGTTTCCCCACAAAGTGTACTATGCTGCTGGTTGTCTCCCCGAATTTCTGCTCCGGCCAGCACTCCTTTGCTGGTAACCAGTCTGGGCCTCTGAACCAAATCTCGCTTTTACTCAGCTATTTGTGCGTCACCCCTCGGCTTATCAGATTAGCTGGGTTTTGATCTGTAGGTACATACAGAATTGTCGACAGTGACTGTAGCTCCCTTATCTCCTATACCCGATTCCTGACATAGGGGAGCTTGGACCTGTCGTTCTGGACCCACTGTAAGGCCACCTCCGAGTCTGTCCATACATGGGTGTGTGTCACCCTCAGGTTACTCAACACCTCCTTTACATACTTCCCCAGTCTTGCTCCCAGCAACATCGCTGTGAGCTCTAGCTTTGGGATTGAGCAATCCTTCAGGGGTGTCACCCACGCCTGGCTGGTGGCCAGATTGACCTGGTCCCCGGACACCAAGTACGCTACTGCCCCAAAGGCTCTGGAGAAGGCATCACAGAAGACATGCAAGTCATAGTTGTTGTAATATTTTGACTACCGCCCACAGGATGGGTATGGGGTGCATAATAAAGATATTAAACTAACTAACTCTTGCCCAGTGCACCCGAGGGACCTGGGGAAGGTGAACTCATGCAATTCGGCTAGATCTTTTCTAACCAGATCCCACTCCTGGCAGACTGTTTCTGGTAGTGGATCGTCTCAACCTAGGTTCAGCTCCCAGGTCTATTGCACTAGCATCCTCCCTCGAATAGTGATGGGTGTCAACAAACCCAAAGGATCGAAGACAGTCTGCACTTTACTCAGCAAGGACCTCCTGGTCAGCTTCCCTTCCCCATCAGGTTTCCTCTTTAGCCTAAGTCTGTCTTCCTTGATTTCCCACTCCAGTCCCAACACCGATGTTACCTCAGGTACTGAGTAGCCAGCATAATCACGTTCCACCGTGCCTCGCAACGTTGGATTGTTTGTCACCCATTCTCTCAAGGGCATGTTAGCTGAGAGCATCTCCTGATTAGGCTCTCGGTAAATGTCCATAAACAGCCCCTCATCTGAGGTGGTACCTTGCATGTTGTCTACGTAAAATAGGGTCTTCAGTAATTCTTTTAGTGGGCTGTTACAGTTCGCAAGGTGCTAATCTATGGTGGCCTGTAATAGGAATGAACTAGTGGCACCAAACAACACCACCCTGAATCTGTAAGTATCATACCCTTGCTCGGTCGCCTCCCTGTTAGTCAACCACAAGAATCTTGTGTAGTCCCTATCTTGTGGCTGCAACCCGATACACAGGAAGGCTTTGCTGATATCTGCCGCATAGGCATACTGCTGTCCTGAATCTCAGCAACACATCTGTTAACTTCTGCGTCAGGGAGGCCCCTGTGAGCAGACAGTCGTTCAACGATGGCTCTCGGGGACTCGCCTGTGAACTGCAGTTGAAGATCACTCTGATGGGAGTGGTTACTGACTCCTTGGTGACTGTCATGTGTGGAAGATAATGGGTGTTTTCCCCAGGGCTGGCATTGGGTACTTTCTCAATGAACCCGAGAGCCAACTGTTCCTTAATAATGTCATCGTATTTCCCCACCAGACCCTTCTTGGCCAGGCTGTTCACCAATGAGTTCAACTGACCCTGTGCCTTCTTGAAATTAGTGGGCAGCATTGGGTGTACCGGTTTCCAAGGGAGTCGCACCCAGTACTGTCCGTCTTTGAATTGCACATGGTTCAAGTAATTTCGAAACGTCTCTTCGTGTTCGGGGGCGGCTGGTCATCCTTAATCCCTATTACATCCAGGTCCCATAGTTTATGGACTGACTCACTGTCGGCTATGTCGACTTGCGACTCTGATAGATCTTCGTGCAGACCAATCCGCATCACCAGCACAGCCTCAGTCGCTGTAGTACCGGAGCCCCCCTTTTCCAGGGTCGCAGGGAAGTGAGCCGGTATCCTGCCTCCTACGATGTACCCTGCTGGAGTCCTGTACAGGCCAATACCCTCCTTGATAACCCTTCTCATAGACACAAATTCGTCTATGTAATCTCCTCCTACCAAGATTCCTACATTACTGATGTTGTCTGTAGCAAAGTCTGGTTCTGCCAGCTTCACACCCAACTCCCTCAAACGTTTGACTGCTGCAGCCAATCCCTTAGTGGTAAAGATATTGGGCAGCCTCTTCACTATCAAGGCTGAAATTTTCCATTGATGCCCGGCTAATCTGACCGTCACATCGACAACCGGATAAGACTTGCATGGGACCTGCCCACCAAACCCTTTCACCTTCATGTCAACTTTACCACCTGTCTTCAACTTCAACTTAATTGCTAGACTCTCTGTTATAAAGGATCTCTGTGCCTCAGTGTTGAAGAACAAACGGGTCGTTTCAGACTTCTTCCCATTCGTAACCACCGCCATTATGGTGGGCAAGGCCACCGAACCTTGAAACTACTCACCAGAGCAAATTCCCGGTGCCGCACTCACCACATTCACCACTACTTCAGTCTTGTCCTTGTTCTCCTTAGCTTGCGCTGATCTGGTGTCATTAGGACACAGTGCACTGTGGTGCTTACCTTTTCGGCAGCCCCGACACTCATTGAGTTGGGTGTTATAGACCCTGGCAAAATGTTCTCCACAACACTTGAAACAGTCTCAACTTCCTTAGTCGTTGAACAGTTTGGTTATAGGTGGTGAAGCTCGAGCACCCTGAACTAGCGTGTTCTCCTTCACAAAACATGCACTGTCTCATACTGGCCGTTTTAGCGGCTTCTTCCTTGGCTCTGTGGGTGGAGGACTTGTCCTGGGCATAATATGAGCCGACCCTAGTAGGAGGTGTTTTAGCTTTATCTCTCGAGTGTCTGGAGGGGTCGATCGACTCCACCTTGGTGGGCAATTTCTCCCCCTGACCTATGCTTAGGTGAGACATGAGATCTCCCAACCCCTCAACAATTTGTTGTATCATGAACCTGTTCGTCCGATATTTTAAGTGTAACTCATGCACTGTAGTGCCGGCCAGTTTCCTTTGAATCACCTGACTGATGAACCATTCTGACTTACCCCAATCATGTAAATCTTTAAGACTATTTGTCAAACTCATAACTTCGATTCGGAACTTCTCTAGGCTCTGACGGTCATGGCGACAAGCCTCTAGATCCAACAACCGATAAAGTATAGCTACCTTTATCTCCTCAGTGTTGCCAAACATGTCCTTTAATGGTCTTTGGCATGTTGGTAATTAGTGTCAGTGGTTTGGTAATGCCGGACCAAGTCCAAGGCTGTGAACTGTGAGCTGTGAACATAAATACTGTAATTTGACGGCATCTGACAAATCGTCTCTGTCATCTATTTGGGCTTTAAACTGATCCCAGAAAGCAATGTACTCTGTTAAGGTTCCGTCGAACATTGGCAAATTCAACTGGGGCAATCTGGGCAACACATTAACCGGCGTGCAGCTGTTCGTGCCCCCTGAAATGTTTGCTGCCCCTGCCATACCGGCCTTCAAAGTCTTTATTAACTGCCTGTAGAGTTTCATCTCTGCTTTACACTCTTCCCTTCGTTCGTCATAGTACTTCCGAGCTACCTCGACTGTATAGTCAGACTCACCTGCAGCATAGGTCTCTGTCTCATAAAGGATAAATGATTTCTCAAAGGCCGCCAGCCTTTCCTCCAAAGGTTTCAGGCAACTCCTAAACCTGTATTCCCTGGAACGCAGGAGGGAGAGATACATGATTATATACACCTGGAAAATCCTAGAGGGACTAGTACCGAACTTGCACACGAAAATCACCCACTACGAAAGCAAAAGACTTGGCAGACGATGCACCATCCCCCCAATGAAAAGCAGGGGTGTCACTAGCACGTTAAGAGACCATACAATAAGTGTCAGGGGCCCGAGACTGTTCAACTGCCTCCCAGCACACATAAGGGGGATTACCAACAGACCCCTGGCAGTCTTCAAGCTGGCACTGGACAAGCACCTAAAGTCAGTTCCGGATCAGCCGGGCTGTGGCTCGTATGTTGGTTTGCGTGCAGCCAGCAGCAACAGCCTGGTTGATCAGGCTCTGATCCACCAGGAGGCCTGGTCTCAGACCGGGCCGCGGGGGCGTTGACCCCCGGAACTCTCTCCAGGTAAACTCCAGGTAAACTCTCTAGTTCCTCACAGTCTACATCCTGATCTTGCCTGGCCATACGACACTCCTCATGTGCTTTGTTCAGGCGTCCCTTATAGGCTCCAATAGACTGCTTTAATTGACTTATAGCTGAGACAGCTGGCAAATCATCTTCACCTTCCACAGTCGAGGTTTAGTTAAGAGCACGGTACTAATTTGTACTTCAATTAGCCCACCCCACAGCACGAACGGTATTAGGCAAGAATGAACGAGTCTCAAGGCTTCTCAACAAGCTTAACGATTCCCTTTATTATATTGACTCTACTCTGAATCAAAATGTACACTGTTAGCTCTCAAACCCAACTGAATGTATATCAATATGAAAGCTTAACCTAGCAATTTCCTGTACAATGTCAGCAAATAATTACAGGACTTAAGCTAGTCTCTGGTACAAATCACAAATCCCACATTAAAATGAGTCAAAGACAATGAAAATCACACAATAAAAATGCAGTATACAAATTAAAAATCACAGTAAATAAATAATGTGTGTAAACAGCTTGGCCTAACTGTGCCCAGCTTACTCAGTCTAGCGTGGATGGTTGGATAAGGTAATCCTAACCTAAGTAATGTGCTATAGCCTAAACCTGGCTTTAGAACTCCCTGTAAATAATAACTAGGTTATATCTGTCCTAGTTATTATAACTGTTATAAATATTGCACAAGCCTAGCCTAACTGTGGCTACCTTGCAAATCCACTGTAAGTAATTAACACACAAGTCTCCTACTCTGGTTTATTTGTAATCACTGTAAATAATTAAATTCACAAGCTTCTCTAGCCTACCTGGCCTGCCTGTAAATTACTACAAATAAAAGCATCTGTGTATAGTCAGCTTGGCCTAGCTCCTGTGTAACTCTGGGCCTGGTGCTAACTAAACCTAACTCTGTTAAACTCTGGTTTTTAACTGCGGCCTAGCTATGTTAATTTTAACCTAGCTATTCCACATCACGGTTCAAAGGACCCCTTGTGAAAATTTGTCTGGACTGCCTCCATGTGAGTTGTCTACCCTGGCAAGCTCTGTTGACACCGAGCCCTGAGGTCGGTACCTCAGCCTCACAAGTGGCTTATAGGACAGATTTTCATAAATGACTGAAGCTACAAGAAATCTTGCCTGCATGCACGTATAAAGGACTAACTTACTTGGTGTTGGAGAATGTGTCCCAGTCTTCAACCTCCCGAAGCTTTAGCCCCTCTGGACTTCCCCTCAGAACCATGTGCAACCGTGAGCCTTAATTCCTGCAATATTCAGTCGATATTAGTGACCTGCCTGAACCTCAGAAATTCCTATTTCTAAGGGGGTGTGTATCCCCTAGCATAACTATGCAGAAATGGGCACTAGCTTCTAAGCCTGAAGGAGTGATGCCGGTACGTACTGGTCATGAACTGCCGCCTGCACAAGGCCCACAGCTCAACTCACTCGTAATTTTCCCCAGACACTGGCCAGAATCTCGTAGAAAAAGAGGTCTCGTCTTACTGTATGGGCTTGACGGAGGAGGTCATCTATGGTACATCGAGGTGCCTCCACCAGATTTCCTCAGGTGTAGTATGTGAAGACGTGGGGACGCCGCCTGCTGATCACGGCACTTGTTGCTCAGACAGTGTCTAGTCTTAGAAGAAAGGGCACTGCGGTCTCAAACCCTTGCCCCAGTATTCAAACTTGGGTTGCCAGTTCTCCCTGGCTAACATAACCTAGTGTTTGCCTACTTTATCGGCCTATTACTACCTACGTTAAGGTCTTAGGTCTACATTATTATTATCTACAGTTGCCTCAATAATCCTAATATTAGTGTACTAACAGTATAAACTACCTACTTCTTCCCTGAAGAGTAAATCTATCAATTAAGAAGTACCTTCCAACCACCTTCGCCAACCCGGGTGTGTGTGTGTGTGTTGGGTGGGTGTAAGGGCGACTCTATCCAGCTGTTTATCCATGACATGTTGGGATCTTTGTACGCCGTATCTGTCCTGTGGAACTTTTAGGACCGAATAAATTTCCACACTTCTTATGCCCCAGGGTGAGGGGGAAGGGAGAACATGATAGTACTTGTATTTTACCAATCATAAGAACAAAAATTGTTTTATATAACAATATACAACGTATGGTAAATTTTCGAAAGGTTAATAGACTCCCTCTGTCGTGGATTATAAGAGTGAACTGTGGGTGGAAGAAGCGAATCATTTGCTGGTAATCATCGTGAAGCTTTGTAGTCATCATGAAGGCAATTGGTTGTGAGTTAATGGTCTTGTTTATCATCATTGGGAATACATTCAAGTATTGTTTAGAAAATGGGATGGTGGATGAGGTTCTTTTACTCAAATTAATGTTTGTTATGAAAGATAATATCTTGTGATGTGGTTATGTTTTACTTGAATTAAACTAATGTGTGTTTTTATCTGATAGTGGATGGTGATGTGGTGGTGTGTTAATGTATGCTTATATCTTGTGTGTGTGTGTGTGTGTGTACTTACCTAGTTGAGGTTGCAGGGGTCAGGTCCAAGCTCCTGACCCCACCTCTTCACTGGTCACTACTAGGTTACTCTCCCTGAACCGTGAGCTTTATCATACCTCTGCTTAAAGCTATGTATGGATCCTGCCTCCACTACATCGTTTCCCAAACTATTCCACTTCCTGACGACTCTGTGGCTGAAGAAATACTTCCTAACATCCCTGTGATTCATCTGTGTCTTCAACTTCCAATTGTGTCCCCTTGTTGCTGTGTCCCATCTCTGGAACATCCTGTTTTTGTCCACCTTGTCAATTCCTCTCACTATTTTGTATGTCGTTATCATGTCCCCCCTATCTCTCCTGTCCTCCAGTGTCGTCAGATTGATTTCCCTTAACCTCTCCTCGAACGACATACCTCTTAGCTCTGGAACTAGTCTTGTTGCAAACCTTTGCACTTTCTCTAGTTTCTTTATGTGCTTGGCCAGGTGTGGGTTCCAAACTGGTGCCGCATACTCCAATATGGGCCTAACGTACACGGTGTACAGGGTCCTGAACGATTCCTTATTAAGATATCGGAATGCTTTTCTGAGGTTTGCTAAGCGCCCATATGCTGCAGTAGTTATTTGGTTGATGTGTGCCTCAGGAGATGTGCCTGGTGTTATACTCACCCCAAGATCTTTTTCCTTGATTGAGGTTTGTAGTTTCTAGCCCCCTAGACTGTACTCCATCTGCAGTCTTCTTTGCCCTTCCCCAATCTTCATGACTTTGCACTTGGTGGGGTTGAACTACAGGAGCCAATTGCTGGACCAGGTCTGCAGCCAGTCCAGATCCCCTTGTAGTTCTGCCTGGTCTTCGATTGAATGAATTCTTTTCATCAACTTCACATCATCTGCAAACAGGGACACTGTGGAGTCTATTCCTTCAGTCATGTCGTTCACAAATACCAGAAACAGCACTGGTCCTAGGACTGACCCCTGTGGGACCCCGCTGGTCACACGTGCCCACTCTGACACCTCGCCACGTACCATGACTTGCTGCTGTCTTCCTGACAAGTATTCCCTGATCCATTGTAGTGCCTTCCCTGTTATCACTGCTTGGTCCTCCAGTTCTGCACTAATCTCTTGTGTGGAACTGTGTCAAACGCCTTCTTGCAGTCTTTCAGTGTGTGTGTGTGTGTGTGTGTGTGTGTGTGTGTTTGTGTGTGTGTGTGTGTGTGTGTGTGTGTGTGTGTGTGTGTGTGTGTGTGTGTGTGTGTGAGTGTGTGTATACTCACCTAGTTGTGGTTCCATGGGTCGATTCATAGCTCCTGTCCTTCACTGGCCGCTACTGAGTCACTCTTCCTGCACCATGAGCTTTATCATACCTCTGCTTAAAGCTATGTATGGATCCTGCCTCCACTACATCGCTTCCCAAACTATTCCAATTCCTAACTACTCTGTGACTGAAGAAATACTTCCTAACATCCTTGTGATTCATCTGTGTCTTCAACATCCAACTGTGTCCCCTTGTTGCTGTTTCCCATCTCCGGAACATTCTATTTCTGTCCACCTCGTTAATTCCTCTCAGTATTTTATATGTCGTTATCATGTCCCCCGTATCTCTCATGTCCTCCAGTGGCGTCAGCTCGATTTCCCGTAGCCTCTCCTCGTAGGACATAACCCTTAGCTCTGGGACTAGTCTTGTTGAAAACCTTTGCACTTTCTCTAGTTTCTTTACGTGCTTGGCTAGATGTGGGTTCCAAACTGGTGCTGCATACTCCAGTATAGGCCTGACGTACACGATGAACAGTGTCTTGAACGATTCCTTACTAAAATATCGGAACGCTGTTCTCAGGTTTGCTAGGCGCCCATATGCTGCAGCAGTTATCTGGTTGAAGTGTGCTTCCAGAGACGTGGTCGATGTTATTCTCAACCCAAGATCTTTCTCCTTGAACGAGGTTTCAATCTTTGGTCACCTAGCCTATACTCCGTCTGCGGTCTTCTGTACCCTTCCCCGATCTTCATGACTTTGCATTTATCGGGATTAAATTCGAGAAGCCAGTTGCTGGACCAGGTGTCAAGTTTGTCCAGGTCTCTTTGATGTACTGCCTGATCCTCATCTGATTTAATTCTCCTCATTAACTTCACATCATCTGCGAACAGGGATATTTTTGAGTCAAACCCTTCCATCATGTCATTCACATATACCAAAAATAGCACTACTCCTAGGACCGACCCCTGTGGGATCCCGCTCGTCACAGGTGCCCACTGTGATACCTCATCACGTACCATGACTCGTTGTTGCCTCCCTCTCAGGTATTCTCTGATCCATTGCAGTGCCCTTCCTATTATACTCACCTGATCCTCTTGCTCTGCACTAATCTCTTGTGAGGAACTGTATCAAAGGCCTTCTTGCAGTCCAAGAAGATGCAATCAACCCACCCCTCTCTCTCGTGTCTTACTTCTGTTACTTTATCATAAAACTCCAGAAGGTTTGTGACACAGGATTTGCCTTCCATAAATCAGTGTTGGTAGGCGTTTTTACCTTTGTTACATTCCAGGTGCTCCACCACTCTCCTGATAATCTTCTCCATGACTTTGCATACTATACACGTCAGTGACACAGGCCTATAGTTTAGTGCGTCTTTTCTGCCTCCTTTATTAAAAATGGGAACTACATTTGCCGTCTTCCATACCTCAGGTAGTTGCCCAGTTTCAAAGGATGTGTTTAAGATTGTGGTTAGTGGCACACACAGCATATCAATTTTCTCTCTAAGGACCCACTGGGAGACTTCCGGTCCTATTGCCTTTGAGGTATCAATGTCCCTTAGCAGCTTCTTCACCTCCTCCTCAGTTGTATGTATGTCAACCAACACTTGTTGGTATATTGCTTGCTGGGGTCCCTTTTTGTTCTGTCCTCCCAGAGGTTTTCCTGTTTCCATTGTAAATGCTTCCTTAAATCTCATGTTGAGCTCCTCACATACCTCTTGATCGTTTCGTGTGAGTTCCCCACCTTCTTTCCTCAGCCTGATCACCTGGTCTTTGACTGTTGTCTTCCTCCTGATGTGGCTATACAGCAGTTTCGGGTCAGACTTGACTTTCGATGTTATGTCGTTTTTGTACTGTCGCTGGGCCTCCCTCCTTATCTGTGCATACTCATTTCTGGCTCTTAGACTAATCTCTGTATTTTCCTGGGTCCTTTGAATCCTGTATCTTTTCCATTCTCTGGTGCACTTAGCTTTTGCCTCCCTGCACCTTCGGGTAAACCAAGGACTCGCTTTGGTCTTCCCATTATTTCTATTGCCCTTGGGAACAAATCTTTCCTCTGCCTCCTTGCATTTTGTTGTTACATATTCCATCATCTCGTTTACTGACTTTCCTACCAGTTCTCTGTCCCACTGAACCTCCTGCAGGAAGTTCCTCATACCTGTGTAGTCCCCCTTTTTATAGTTTGGCTTTTCCCATACAATTCCTATTACCCTCTCCACTTGTAACTCTACTATAAATTCAAAATCAGAACCACGTGATCGCTAGCTACAAGGGGCCTTTCGTAAGTGAGGTTTTCAATGTCTGACCTGCCCAGGGTGAACACAAGGTCCAGTCTTGCTTGTTCATCCTCCCCTCTCTCTCTCTGGTAGTGTCCCTGGCATGAGGTTTTCCAGTACCACATCCATCATCTTGGCTCTCCATGTTTCGGGACCCCCCATGTGGCTCTAGGTTTTCCCAATCGATCTCCCTGTGGCTGAAATCGCCCATAACCAGTAACTTTGCTCTGCTCGAGTGAGCTCTTCTTGCCACCTCAGCCAGTGTGTCAACCATCTCTCTGTTGTTTTCTTCGTACTCCTCTCTTGGCCTCCAGCAGTTCTGTGGTGGGTTATACATCACCCCAATGACTACTTTATGTTCCACAGACTGAATTGTACCTACTATGTAATGCCTTTCTCCAATCTCGGCCATGCCTTCCATTTCCTCAAATCCCCATCGTTTTTTTACGAGCAGTGCAACCCCTCCTCCCCCTCTACTCCTCTCTTTCCTCAGGATCTGATATCCCGGTAGGAAGATTGCGTCTGTTATCTCAGCGAGTTTCGTTTCTGTGACTGCTATGATGTCTGGGGATTTCTCACTGATTCTTTCGTGCCACTCCTCATATTTATTCGTTATTCCGTCCGCATTCATGTACCAAACCTTCAGCTTCTTTTCTATCACTGTGGTCCTGGGAGAATATTGGGGTTAGGGGAGTGGGAGCCCTGGTGGGGGCCTATGGGGGATTGTGGTGTGGGTGGAGTTTGTGATGTGGGGGTTGGTGGCAGAGGGAACAGTGTGTGGGTTTTGGTTTAGATTGCACAGTTGCGTTGGGGTTGTCGCGGTTGGAGTCCTTCTGCGGGAGTTCCTGCGGGGAGTGTTTGCCCTGTCTCCTGGGTCTGGGTCCTGCTCATCTTCATCATTGCCACTCGTTCCTCCTTGCGTGTGAGTGTGTGTGTGTGTGTGTGGTGTGTGTGTGTGTGTGTGTGTGTGTGTGTGTGTGTGTGTGTGTGTGTGTGTGTGTGTGTGTGTGCGGGTGTGTGTGTGTGTGTGTGTGTGTGTGTGTGTGTGTGTGTGTGTGTGTGTGTGTGTGTGTGTGTGTGTGTGTGTGTGTACTCACCTAATTGTGGTTGCAGGGGTCGAGACTCAGCTCCTGGCCCCGCCTCTTCACTGATTGCTACTAGGTCCTCTCTCTCTCTGCTTCCTGAGGTTTATCATACCTCTTCTTAAAACTATGTATGGTTCCTGCCTCCACTACTTCACTTGCTAGGCTATTCCACTTCCTGACGACTCTATGACTGAAGAAATACTTCGTAACATCCCTATAACTCGTCTGAGTCTTCAGCTTCCAGTTGTGACCCCTTGTTCCTGTGTCCCCTCTCTGGAACATCCTATCTCTGTCCACCTTGTCTATTCCCCGCAGTATCTTATATGTCGCTATCATGTCTCCCCTGACCCTTCTGTCCTCCAGTGTCGTCAGTCCGATTTCCATCAACCTTTCCTCGTACGACATCCCCCTGAGCTCTGGGACTAGCCTTGTTGCAAACCTTTGTACTTTCCCTAACTTCTTGACGTGCTTGACCAGGTGTGGGTTCCAGACTGGTGCTGCATACTCCAGTATGGGCCTAACATACACAGTGTACAGTGTCTTGAACGATTCCTTATTAAGGTATCGGAACGCTATTCTCAGGTTTGCCAGGCGCCCGTATGCTGCAGCAGCTATTTGGTTGATGTGTGCCTCCGGTGACGTGCTCGGTGTTATGGTCACCCCGAGGTCTTTCTCCCTGAGTGAGGTCTGTAGTCTTTGTCCACCTAGCCTATACTCTGTCTGCGGCCTTCTTTGCCCCTCCCCAATCTTCATGACTTTGCATTTGGCTGGATTGAATTCGAGAAGCCAGTTGCTGGACCACATGTCCAGCCTGTCCAGGTCTCATTGCAGTCCTGCCTCATCCTCGTCCGATTTAATTCTTCTCATCAACTTCACGTCATCTGCGAACAGGGACACTTCAGAGTCTATTCCTTCCATCATGTTGTACACATATATCAAAAATAGCACTGGTCCTAGAACTGACCCCTGTGGGACCCCGCTCGTAACAGGCGCCCACTGTGATACCTCTTCACGTACCATGACTCGTTGCTGCCTCCCTGTCAGGTATTCCCTTATCCATTGCAGTGCCCTCCCTTTTACATGCGCCTGATCCTCCAGCTTCTGCACTAATCTCTTGTGGGGAACTGTGTCAAAGGCCTTCCTGCAGTCTAGGAAAACGCAATCTATCCACCCCCTCTCTCTCGTGTCTTACTTCTGTTACCTTGTCATAAAACTCCAGGAGGTTTGTGATACAAAATTTGCCTTCTATGAACCCATGCTGGTTTTCATTTATAATCTTGTTCCTTTCCAGGTGTTCGACCACTATCCTCCTGATAATCTTCTCCATGACTTTGCACACAATACATGTCAGAGACACAGGTCTGTAGTTTAGTGCCTCGTTTCTGTTTCCTTTCTTAAATATGGGGACTACATTAGCTGTCTTCCATTTCTCAGGTAGTTGCCCAGTTTCAAGGGATGTGTTGAAGATTGTGGTTAGAGGCATGCACAGCATCTCTGCTCCTTCTCTAAGGGCCCAGGGGGAGATGTTGTCCGGTCCCATCGCCTTTCAGGTGTCAAGGTCACTTAAGAGCTTCTTCACCTCCTCCTCAGTTGTTCGTATGTCACCCAACACTTGTTGGTATATTCCCTCTTGATGTTCCCTTCTGTGCTGTCTTCCCACAGCCCTTCCTGTCTCTACTGTAAAAACTTCCTTAAATCTCCTGTTCAGCTCCTCACATACCTCCTGATCATTTCTTGTGAGTTCTCCACCTTCTGTCCTTAATCTGATCACCTGGTCTTTGACTGTTGTCTTCCTCCTGATGTGGCAATACAACAGTTTCGGGTCAGTCTTGATTCTCGATGCTATGTCATTTTCATACTGTCGCTGGGCCTCCCTCCTTGCCTGTGCGTACTCATTCCTGGCTCTGCGACTGATCTGTGTGTGTGAGTGTGTGTGTGTGTGAGTGTGTGTGAGTGTGTGTGCGTGTGTGTGCGTGAGTGTGTGTGAGTGTGTGTGTGCGTGTGTGTGAGTGTGTGTGAGTGTGTGTGTGTGTGTGTGTGTGTGTGAGTGTATGTGTTTGTGTGTGAGTGTGTGTGTACTCACCTAATTGTACTCACCTGATTGTGGTTGCAGGGGTCGAGACTCAGCTCCTGGCATCGCCTCTTCACTGATCGCTACTGGATCCTCTCTCTCTCTCTGCTTCCTGAGCTTTGTCATACCTCTTCTTAAAACTATGTATGGTTCCTGCCTCTACTACTTCACTTGCTAGGCTATTCCACTTGCTGACAACTCTATGACTGAAGAAATACTTCCTAACGTCCCTGTGACTCGTCTGAGTCTTCAGCTTCCAGTTGTGACCCCTTGTCCCTGTGTCACCTCTCTGGAACATCCTATCTCTGTCCACCTTGTCTATTCCCCGCAGTATCTTGTATGTCGTTATCATGTCTCCCCTGACCCTTCTGTCCTCCAGTGTCGTCAGTTCGATTTCCCTTAACCTTTCCTCGTACGACATTCCCTTGAGCTCTGGGACTAGCCTTGTTGCAAACCTTTGTACTTTCTCTAACTTCTTGACGTGCTTGACCAGGTGTGGGTTCCAGATTGGTGCTGCATACTCCAGTATGGGCCTAACATACACAGTGTACAATGTCTTGAACGATTCCTTATTAAGGTATCGGAACGCTATTCTCAGGTTTGCCAGGCGCCCGTATGCTGCAGCGGTTATTTGGTTGATGTGTGCCTCCGGTGATATGCTCGGTGTTATGGTCACCCCAAGGTCTTTCTCCCTGAGTGAGGTCTGTAGTCTTTGTCCACCTAGCCTATACTCTGTCTGCGGTCTTCTTTGCCCCTCCCCAATCTTCATGACTTTGCATTTGGCTGGATTGAATTCGAGAAGCCAGTTGCTGGACCACATGTCCAGCCTGTCCAGGTCTCTTTGCAGTCCTGCCTCATCCTCGTCCGATTTAATTCTTCTCATCAACTTCACATCATCTGCGAACAGGGACACTTAGAGTCTATTCCTTCCATCATGTCGTTCACATATATCAAAAATAGCACTGGTCCTAGAACTGACCCCTGTGGGACCCCGCTCGTAACAGGCGCCCACTGTGATACCTCTTCACGTACCATGACTCGTTGCTGCCTCCCTGTCAGGTATTCCCTTATCCATTGCAGTGCCCTCCCTTTTACGTGCGCCTGATCCTCCAGCTTCTGCACTAATCTCTTGTGGGGAACTGTGTCAAAGGCCTTCCTGCAGTCTAGGAAAACGCAATCTACCCACCCCTCTCTCTCGTGTCTTACTTCTGTTACCTTGTCATAAAACTCCAGGAGGTTTGTGATACAAGATTTGCCTTCCATGAACCCATGCTGGTTTTCATTTATAATCTTGTTCCTTTCCAGGTGTTCGACCACTCTCCTCCTGATAATCTTCTCCATGACTTTGCACACAATACATGTCAGAGACACAGGTCTGTAGTTTAGTGCCTCGTTTCTGTTTCCTTTCTTAAATATGGGGACTACATTAGCTGTCTTCCATTTCTCAGGTAGTTGCCCAGTTTCAAGGGATGTGTTGAAGATAGTGTGTGTGTGTGAGTGTGTGTGTGTGTGTGTGTGTGCGCGCGAGTGTGTGTGTGTGTGTGTGCGTGTGTGTGTGTGTGTGTGTGTGTGTGTGTGTGTGTGTGTGTGTGTGTGTGTGTGTGTGAGAGTGTACTCACCTATTTGTACTCACCTATTTGTGGTTGCAGGGGTCGAGTCATAGCTCCTGGCCCCGCCTCTTCGCTGATTGCTACTAGGTCCTCTCTCTCCCTGCCCCATGAGCTCTATCATATCCCGCCTCCACTACGTCACTTTCTAGGCTATTCCACGGCCTGACTACTCTATGACTGAAGAAATACTTCCTAACATCCCTTTGATTCATCTAAGTCTTCAACTTCCAATTGTGACCTCTTGTATCTGTGTCCCTTCTCTGGAACATCCCGTCTTTGTCCACCTCGTCTATTCCGCGCAGTATTTTGTATGTCGTTATCATGTCTCCTCTGACCCTCCTGTCCTCCAGTGTCGTCAGGCCGATTTCCCTCAACCTTTCTTCGTAGGACAATCCCCGTAGCTCTGGGACTAGTCTTGTTGCAAACCTTTGCACTTTCACTAATTTCTTGACGTGCTTGACTAGGTGTGGATTCCAAACTGGTGCTGCATACTCCAGTATGGGCCTGACGTAAATGGTATACAGAGTCTTAAACGAATCCTTACTGAGGTACCGGAACGCTATCCGTAGGTTTGCCAGGCGCCCGTATGCTGCAGCAGTTATCTGATTGATGTGCGCCTCAGGAGATATGCTCGGTGTTATACTCACCCCCAGATCTTTTTCCTTGAGTGAGGTTTGCAGTCTTTGGCCATCTGAACTATATTGTGTCTGCGGTCTTCTTTGCCCTTCCCCAATCTTCATGACTTTGCATTTGGCAGGGTTAAATTCAAGGAGCCAGTTGCTGGACCAGGCTTGTAGCCTGTCCAGGTCTCTTTGTAGTCCTGCCTGATCCTCATCCGATTTGATTCTTCTCATTAACTTCGCATCATCTGCAAACAAGGACACTTCTGAGTCTATCCCTTCTGTTATGTCGTTCATATATACCAAGAACAGCACAGGTCTTAGGACTGACCCCTGTGGAACCCCGCTTGTCACAGGCGCCCACTCTGATACCTCGTCGCCTACCATGACTCGTTGTTGCCTCCCTGTCAGGTATTCTCTGATCCATTGCAGTGCCTTTCCTGTTACGTGTGCCTGATCCTCTAGCTTTTGCAGTAACCTCTTGTGAGGAACTGTGTCGAAGGCCTTCTTGCAGTCCAAAAATATGCAGTCGATCCACCCCTCTCTCTCTTGTCTTACTTCTGTCACCTTGTCATAAAACTCTAGTAGGTTTGTGACACAGGATTTTCCTTCCCTGAAACCGTGCTGGTTGTCAATTATACACTTGTTTCTTTCCAGGTGCCCCACCACTCTCCTCCTGATGATCTTCTCCATGACCTTGCATACTATACACGTTAGTGATACAGGTCTGTAGTTTAGTGCCTCATGTCTGTCTCCCTTTTTAAAAATTGGGACTACATTTGCCATTTTCCATACCTCAGGGAGTTGCCCAGTTTCAAATGATGTGTTGAAGATCTTTGTTAATGGCTTACACAATATCTCTGCTCCCTCTTTAAGGACCCATGGAGAGATGTTGTCTGGTCCCACCGCCTTTGAGGTGTCAAGTTCGCATAGCAGCTTCTTCACCTCCTCCTTGGTTATATGTACCTCATCCAGCACTTGCTGGTGTGCCCCCCTGTTCTGATTTCCTGGAGTCCT
>NW_027197527.1:55000-59756 GCF_038502225.1 Cherax quadricarinatus
CAGCTTCTGCACTAATCTCTTGTGGGGAACTGTGTCAAAGGCCTTCCTGCAGTCTAGGAAAACGCAATCTACCCAACCCTCTCTCTCATGTCTTACTTCTGTTACCTTGTCATAAAACTCCAGGAGGTTTGTGATACAAGATTTGCCTTCCATGAACCCATGCTGGTTTTCATTTATAATCTTGTTCCTTTCCAGGTGTTCGACACACTCTCCTCCTGATAATCTTCTCCATGACTTTGCACACAATACATGTCAGAGACACAGGTCTGTAGTTTAGTGCCTCGTTTCTGTTTCCTTTCTTAAATATGGGGGACTACATTAGCTGTCTTCCATTTCTCAGGTAGTATGCCCAGTTTCAAGGGATGTGTTGAAAGATTGTGGTTAGAGGCACACACAGCATCTCTGCTCCCTTCTCTAAGGACCCATGGGGAGATGTTGTCCGGTCCCCATCGCCTTTGAGGTGTCCAAGGTCACTTAAGAGCTTCTTCACCTCCTCCTCAGTTGTTCGTATGTCATCCAACACTTGTTGGTATATTCCCTCTTGATGTTCCCTACTGTTCTGTCTTCCCACAGCCCTTCCTGTCTCTACTGTCAAAATTTCCTTAAATCTCCTGTTCAGCTCCTCACATACCTCCTGATCATTTCTTGTAGTTCTCCACCTTCTGTCCTTAATCTGATCACCTGGTCTTTGACTGTTGTCTTCCTCCTGATGTGGCTATACAAGCAGTTTCGGGTCTGTCTTGATTTTCGATGCTATGTCATTTTCATACTGTCGCTGGGCCTCCCTCCTTACCTGTGCGTACTCATTCCTGGCTCTGCGACTGATCTCCCTATTTTCGTGTGTTCTCTGCCTTCTGTACTTTTTCCATTCTCTATTGCACTTTGTTTTTGCCTCCTTACACCGTCGGGTGAACCAGGGGCTTGTTCTGGTCTTCCCGTTGTTACTGTTGTCCTTGGGAATGAACCTTTCCACTGCCTCCTTGCATTTTGTTGCTACATATTCCATCATTTCATTTACTGGCTTTCCTGCCAGTTCTCTGTGTGTGTGTGTGTGAGTGTGTGTGTGTGAGTGTGTGTGTGTGTGTGTGTGAGTGTGTGTGTGTTTGTGTGTGTGTGTGAGTGTATGTGTGTGTGTGTGTGTGAGTGTGTGTGAGTGTGAGTGTGTGTGTGTGTGTGAGTGTGTGAGTGTGTGTGTGTGTGTGTGTGTGTGTGTGTGTGTGAGTGTGTGAGTGTGTGTGTGTGTGTGTGTGTGTGTGTGTGTGTGTGTGTGTAGTGTGTGTGTGTGAGTGTGTGTGTGTGTGAGTGTGTGTGTGAGTGAGTGTGTGTGTGTGTGTGTGTGTGTGTGTGTGTGTGTGTGTGTGTGTGTGTGTGTGTGTGTGTGTGTGTGTGTGAATTGAAAATTGTGAAACATTTTTTTGAAAATCATTCGTTTTTAAGGTTATAAAATAATTATAAACAGCTTATATTAATCCAACTCTGAGTAGAATTCATACAAATTACAAGGATACAGTTCTGAGGAGGCAAAAAGCTATGTTGAGAGATGTTTATGCTTTGAAATGTAAGAAACACAGTGCTGAGGCTGATGAGGTTACATGCACTATAAGATTAGGCGAGTTATGTAAAGAAATGAGCCCCGTGAAGGACTTATGGGATGCTGTCAGTCCTACCACCACAACACTGGATTGTAAGTCTTCTTGACTTGTTGTTTTATCATGTATAAAATATGAATATATCATATATACCTTGCATATAGCTTGTAATATCCAATATAATGTCTTACCTTATGTCTCCACCTATGTAGTGTGTATACGACATTATTATTACCAAATATTGTCAAAGCTCACTAATTATTTACAGTTAAAACATATCCAAAGAGTGAGGCTCCCTGACCTCCACTTTCTGCTGGCTTTTAAACAACAAGCAAAAAAACACTATTATTTCTGTACTCTCCACTGATCACACAGACTCATACATAAAGGAAAACAACTCACTGGACCCGCATGAGCATTATACAAACTGAGACATAAATTATGGCCTGAACCTTACCCAAAACATCACAGACTTATAACTTCTACCACGATACTGACTACCTTCTTCCTACAATCCTTTCACAGCTCTCTCGTCCCGGTCACCTGTCCAATACACGTTCGATTTTAGAATTAACCCCGTTCACTGACACTATGAAGCATTTTCACCACACCGAGAATTTAATAAACATTATTATAACAATGCAGAATCCTGTATAATAGTCTACCCCTTGACAACAACTCGAAATACAACACACAAATCCATCACAAAACAAGTGTCCAAAACAGTTAGCATTCTCTCAAAGATGCATTATTATGTACCAAAATCAGCACTACTCACATTATACTATTCACTGATCTATTCTTACTTCATCTACGCTATTTATGTCTGGGGATCCACAACAGCAGATCACCTTGAAGCCAATAATAGCTTAACAAAAAGCAGCAGTACGAATGAACACACAGTCCACTGCTACACAACACACATCCTCACTCTTCAGAGACCTAAATCTTCTCACTATACAAAACTGTTAATCTTACTAGTGTGCATCCTACATATACAGAACAATAAATTGTAATATTAATCCCGACCTGAGGCACTTTTAGATAGCTGCAACAGGACCCATAGACATAATACTAGGCACAACAATCTCTTTGACATACCCCATAACAGGCTAAATCTCTATAAAAATTCAATATACACAATAAGGCCCAAAATCTGGAACTCTGCAGGAAATCTCCAGAGCCACCGCCTCAGCCAGCCTCTTCAAGACTACTGTTAATAAACACCTTCTCTCCCTAACATATCACAGTATCAGCAAAATATGTAAAAAAAACTTTGTATCCATAATCTCATTGTCACCAACACATGGAAAACAATATAATCTTATTCTTAATATCTGTAATCCTCACAATCATTACAATATTAGTGTCCATATTATGTTAATATTCTACAATCCTCATTTTCTATAATCATAATCAAACCTACAATTTTTTAAACAATTTTACTTGACAAAGGCCATATAACAGGTACTAATAGGATATTCAATTCTCTTGTATTCATTGTAACTCCCAAATTTAAATTTACAACCATCTTATTACCCTTAAGTTAGTTTTAAAAAATGTTCTACATATTAAGGTGCACACATAAATGTCATTCAACTCTGTACAAACATTTTATCATGTTGTAATAAAGTATCTTATCCTATATAAATGCTTGCCATGTATTCTATAAATGTATAACATTTATTCTTGAAATTGTATATAAATGTTTACCATGTCAATAATAGATTGTATAGCTTGTAATTTTTTTTTATTTACGACAATAAAGCTTACCCGTGGGTTTCGGAATATACTTCCCTGTGCATAAAACCATAAGATTACCAAAGTATCGTTTGTGTGGTTAGGTTACACCTGTTTACCTCACCCTCCAAAACCGGACAAAGAGCTACACCCCGTGGAGGCCAGGAGGTACTCAGACCTGCATGTAATCGGCTCACGACCAGTCAAGAATATTTTAATGCCTAAAATGGGATTTTTTTTATATTTTATTGAAAAGCACATTACATGGTGAACAGTTATGCTCAACACAGTTCCAATGACGTGAACAAATAGAAAATATAACATACACCAAACCCCTTGTTCCAACCCCCCCCCCTCCAAGAAAAAAAAAAAAAAATAAGCATGCAATTGTGAACACTCACCACAATGTCTGATGGATATATTCCCCCCCCCCCATCCCCACCTAGATACTGCAAGATCTTGACAATTCTAGAAAGCAAAATAAAACAGTCCATACCCGATCATACAGTTGGCTGCCATTATGATGCAGAAACTTCCTATGCATGTAGAAACACGCATTAAATGAAAACACACCGCAATGTGCACTTGTGTAACATAATGAATATTGTTGAACGTAAGAAGTTTCTTACAGAATCCACCTAAAGTAACAATAATGGCCATGTATGTGCACACCAAAGGCCCACCCATCACAGGTTGATGCTGTAAACACCAGGAAGGGCCTGCAGGCCTCCAAGAAAACTAGTAAGTACCTTCACCCATCATATCGCACACAGGCGCTAAGGTTACTACCACCAGGGACACTTCGAGTCTATTCCTTCAGTCATGTCGTTCACAAATACCAGAAACAGCACTGGTCCTAGGATCAACCTCGCGGGACCCAACTTGTCACAGGCGCCCACTCTGATACCTTGCCACGTACTATGACTGCTGCTGTCTTCATGACAAGTATTCCCTGATCCATTGTAGTGCCTTCCCTGTTATCCCTGCTTGGTCCCCCAGTTTTTGCACTAATCTCTTGTGTGGAACTGTGTGAAATGTCTTCTTGCAGTCCAAGAAAATGCAATCCACCCAACTCTCTCTCTCTCTTGTCTTACTGCTGTCACCATGTCATAAAACTCCAGTAGGTTTGTGACACAAGATTTTCCGTCCCTGAAACTATGTTGGCTGCTGTTGATGAGATCTATCCTTTCTAGGAGTTCCACCACTCTTCTCCTGATAATCTTCTCCATGACTTTGCATATTATACATGGCCAGTGACACTGGTCTGTAGTTTAGTGCTTCATGTCTGTCTCCTTTTTTAAAGATTGGGATTACATTTGCTGTCTTCCATGCCTCAGGCAATCTCCCTGTTTCGATAGATGTATTGAATATTGTTGTTAGAGGTACACAAAGCATCTCTGCTCCCTCTCTCAGGACCCATGGAGAGA